>NC_079335.1:147069725-147232580 GCF_029582105.1 Oenanthe melanoleuca
CTAACCTGCTCTCTAATTTAAACTAACCTGCTCATTTAAACTGAACTGCTCATTCAGACTAATTCCATGTCAGAAAAACCCAAATTTGGGGAGGAGTTTCCTCCAATTCCCAGCTCCCACACAGATCCCTCCAGCTTCTAATTATGGGAATGATTATGGGAATTGTGGGCTGTGCAAATGCAGAGTAAGGGAAAAAAGGGAATGGGGGCTGTGGTTCATCCCAAAGGTGGGTTAAATCCCGGGAAACTCAACCTTGAACTTCTCCCACAGCACAGGGGGGGTTCCAGAGGCTGGAGAAGATATTCCAGGAATTTTAGTTCTGCCAGCTCCCAGAGTCCTGATTTAATGGGAATGCTGGTTTTAGGGAATGGTGATTAAGGGAATGCTGATTTATTGGGAATGCTGATTTTAGGGAATGGTGATTTAATGGGAATGTTGATTTTAGGGAATGTTGATTTTAGGGAATGGTGATTTAAGGGAATGCTGATTTATTGGGAATGCTGATTTATTGGGAATGCTGATTTTAGGGAATACTGATTTATTGGGAATGCTGATTTTAGGGAATGGTGATTTAATGGGAATGTTGATTTTAGGGAATGGTGATTTATTGGGAATGGTGATTTTAGGGAATGCTGATTTAAGGGAATGGTGATTTTAGGGAATACTGATTTAAGGGAATGCTGATTTTAGGGAATGTTGATTTAAAGGGAATGCTGATTTAATGGGAATGTTGATTTTAGGGAATGGTGATTTTAGGGAATGCTGGTTTTAGGGAATGCTGGTTTTAGGGAATGCTGATTTATTGGGAATGCTGATTTTAGGGAATGATGATTTAAGGAAATGTTGATTTTAGGGAATGCTGATTTTAAAGGAATGCTGATTTAAGGGAATGGTGATTTAAGGGAATGCTGATTTATTGGGAATGCTGATTTTAGGGAATGATGATTTAAGGGAATGGTGATTTAAGGGAATGCTGATTTATGGGAATGCTGATTTTAGGGAATGGTGATTTAATGGGAATGCTGATTTTAGGGAATGCTGATTTATAGGGAATGGTGATTTAATGGGAATGATGATTTTAAAGGAATGCTGATTTTAGGGAATGCTGATGTAATGGGAAATGCTGATTTAAAGGAATGCCAATTAAAAGGGAATTCCATGGAGAGCAAAGGCCCATCTGGAAAGAGCAAGAGGAGCAGGACTGAGCTCTGTGCTGAGATTCCAGCCTGGATTATAAATCCAGGTCTAAAAAAAGATGGATAATTTTACTTGGAGGTCACTTAACCACTCAGAATTTAACTTGAATTTGGGACCACAACAGAATTTCGATATTATGGACATAAAATTCATAATTCTCAGCAGGCTGTGGCACTCGACCCTTGCTCCTGAGAAAAACTGGGAGGAGAATTCCAACTTTATAAGGATCAGTGAGATGTCACAGAGGAAGATTTGTGGAGATTCCAGCTAAATTGTCCTCCCTGGTTGGGAGAATCCATTCCCAGCTCCAGAGGAGCCTGGAGAAAGTGGAGGCTCCCACCCCAAATCACCCAGACATGAAACTGGTTTGAACTGGACACAAAAATGGATTTATTTTATATTTGTGGGGCAAATTTGAGGTCATTTTGGGGTTTTCCAGGTGTTTTTCCAAGGCCACCATGACCCAATACCAGGTGTGCTCTTTAAATCCTTCAAGTTAAAAGATCTTTTTAGCTAAAAATGGCTGATTTTTAATAAAAGCAAATAGAAAGGGAAGGATGAAGTGGATATGGACTGACTTAATTCCAGGGCCCAGAAAAATGAAATTCATCCATTTGATTTTTTTCTTTTTAATTTCCATAATTTGCTGGCTTGGAATAAATCACTGCTGCTGAGTTTGACCTTTTCCTCCCCAAAGTTAAACAGGAATTTTGTGGGGTAGGATCAGCACTCTGTGGGATCAACACCCCAGAAAACACTAAAGGACCATCAAAGAGCAAGAAATTTAAAAAAAAAATTAAAAATTCATGGGATTTGAACAGCTTTAAAAGGGAGCATGAAGAGTTAACCTTTGGGAGGTGTCAAATCCATGATGCCCAGAATGGAAACTTCCTGTTCCAGATGACAAAAACCTTTTGCTCCCAGATGAGATCATTCCTGGGAGCTGCAGGAATTGTAGGATTAGGATTCATAAGGATTGACATTTATCATTTAAAGTCCTGGGATGTCACGGACGTTTCAGGGCTGGGATAAAAGCTGGAATCTGGCTGAGAGGAGCAACACTGAATTACTCACTCCAGGGTGGGAATTGTCTGTTCCTCCCTGGAATTCACTGCCCTCCCCTTGATGTGGTTAAAGGGGAGGATTATCTGTAGGAATATTACAAATCCTCGCTGGCTTTAAGGAAAGGAAACATTTACATTGGCCAGACGTCCGGGATAATAAATCCCAAATTCAGCAATCCATTAAAACAATGGCCTTAGGAACTGGAGGCGGATTTTGGGCCACAACTCTGAGCCCCTGTTGGAGGGAAATGATGGAACAGGAGGGTGGGGGATTTGGGATAGTCCTGGTGTTGTTTAAAAGTCGTGTTTGGATGGACACAAAGGATTTTCCCTCCCTGTGGGTGGGTGTGGAGTTGTTCCATCAATTCCGTCACCTGCTGAGTCCTTATCCCACAGAACCACAGGGATGAGACCCCCCAAATGGCAGAGCCTCCTTCCTCTTTCCACAGCAGCAGAACAGGGAATTCTGATCCTGTAGGATCATGGAATCATGTCCCAAAAAACCATAGGGATGAGACCCCCAAATGGCAGAATCTCCTTCCTCCTTTCCACAGCAGCAGGATCCAGGAAAATCCAGCAGATTAAGGAATTTGGATCCTGTAGGATCATGGAATCATGCCCACCAAAATCACAGGGATGAGATCCCAAAATGTCAGAGCATCCTTCCCCCTCTTCCACAGCAGCAGGATGCAGGAAAATCCAGCACCACAGGGAATTCTGATCCTGTAGGATCATGGAATCATGTCCCAAAAAAACCACAGGGATGAGACCCCAAATTGCAGAGCCTCCTTCCTAATTTTTCATTAACTTCCCACTGCAGCAGGATGCAGGAAAAAGCAGAAATAGAGGGAATTTGGATCCTGTAGGATCATGGAATCATGTCCCACAAAACCACAGGGATGAGACCCCCCCCAAAATGGCAGAGCCTCCTTCCTCCTTTTCCATTATGTTCCCACTGCAGCAGGATCCAGGAAAAAGCAGAAACAAAGGGAATTCAGATCCTGTAGGATCATGGAATGATATCCACAAAAACCACAGGGATGAGATCCCAAAATGTCAGAGCATCCTTCCCCCTCTTCAACAGCAGCAGGATCCAGGAAAATCCAGCAGAACGGGGAATTCAGATCCTGTAGGATCATGGAATCATGTCCCAAAAAACCATGGGGACGAGACTCCGAAATAGCAGAGCATCCTTCCTCCTTTTCCATGAACTTCCCACTGCAGCAGGATCCAGGAAAATCCAGCAGAACAAGGAATTCAGATCCTGTAGGATCATGGAATGGTGTCTACCAAAGCCACAGGGATGAGACCCCAAAATGGCAGAGCCTCCTTCTTCCTTTTCCATGAACTTCCCACTGCAGCAGGATGCAGGAAAAAGCAGAAACACAGGGAATTCAGATCCTGTAGGGTCATGGAATGATATCCACAAAAACCACAGGGATGAGACCCCCCAAATAGCAGAATTTCCTTCCTCTTTTCACAGCAGCAGGATCCAGGAAAATCCAGCAGAACGGGGAATTTAGATCCTGTAGGATCATGGAATCATGTCCCAAAAAAACATGGGGATGAGACCCCCAAATGGCAGAGCCTCCTTTCCCATCTTCCATGCTCTTCCCACTGCAGCAGGATCCAGGAAAATCCAGCAGAATGGGGAATTCAGATCCTGTAGGATCATGGAACAGTGTCCACCCAACCCAAAGAATTCAAAGAATACACCAGAGAGATTTTGGCTCAGCAGGGAGATCTCCCAAAAATTGTGAGGGGGTGGATCTGAGATGGAGGGAAAGGAATTCCAAATTCCCAGCAGGTGATCAGATGAAGTCCCTGTGCCAGAATTCCCAGGGAATCAGGAATTCCAGAGGGGATCCCTTCCCTCCCATCCAGCTGTGCAGAGACAAAAGAAAATTTACCAAAAAATATCCAAACCCTCCAACTGCCCATCTGAGAGGGGACAGTGGAACTGGAGACTTTTTCCATTGGAATTCCAGCCCTAGGGATGATTTGGGATGAGCTGGGATCAGTTTTCCACCTCCAGCCAAGGATCTGAGGCTCCAGGATGGCCTCTTGAAGCTGGAGCTGCTCCTGGTCCTTATTTTTAGATCATCTTGTGCAGTCCTTCCCTCAGGATGAGTCACTTGGAACCGGCCCCTCCAGGAGTTACACAAAAGTTTTATTTTCTCCCAAAATTCTGGCAAGGGACGGAGCTGAGCACTGTCAGCATTCCTGGCTGGAAGTGATAACTCAGCTCCAGCTGCCAGGAGGAAAACTCATCCCAAAAATGCTCCCAGGGGGAAGAAAAGAACTTTAAAAACATGTGGAGGCTGGAAATAAATGGGGCTTTTCAGCTGATCTGGAACTCCAAATATTCCCAGAAATTCAGCTGATCGGGAACTCCAGACATTACCAAAATTTCAGCTGACCAGGAGCTCCAGAGATTCCCAAAATTTCAGCTGATCAAGAGCACCAGAGATTCCTAAAATTTCAGCTGATCTGGAGCTCTAGAGATTCCCAAAATTCCAGCTGATCAGGAGCTCCAGAGATTCCCAAAATTTCAACTGATTGGGCTGACAGGAACTCCAAGGATTCCCAAAATTCCATCTGATCAGGAGCTCCAGAGATTCCCAAAATTCCATCTGATCAGGAGCTCCAGACATTACCAAAATTTCATTCCCTCTATCCCAATATCCATCTTGAACTCCAAATGTTTTATTCTCTTTATCCCAGTATCCATCTGAAAATCAAAATGTTTTATTCCCTTTATCCCAATATCCATCTGAAAATCCAAATGTTTTGTTTCCTTTATCCCAATATCCATCTTGAAATCCAAATGTTTTATTCTCTTTATCCCAGTATCCATCTGAAAATCAAAATGTTTCATTCCCTTTATCCCAATATCCATCTGAAAATCCAAATGTTTTGTTTCCTTTATCCCGATATCCAGCTGGAAATTGGGATGTTTCATTCCCTTTATCCCAATATCCAGCTGGAAATCCCAATGTCCATCAGAAAAGGAAAGGAATAAATAAAGAACTATCCCATGGGATTTCTCCCTGTTGGCTGTGCCATGCACGTCCATTTTTCCAGGACCTCTAGAATTCCATTGGGAATCACATCTGAGATGATCATGAAATCATGGAATGCTGTGGATTGGGAGGAACTTTTAAAGATTTCACACCTTCCACTATCCCAGGGTGCTCCAAGCTTGAACAATTCCAGGGATGGGGATTAAGGCTGGAAAAGACTTTTAGGATCATTGAGCCCAACTACAAAATATCCTTGAGGGGCACCTTGGCCCCAGAGGGACTTTGGAGGAATTTTTCTCCATTTGGATGTGGATGAGCAGCTCGGACACTCCCAGGTGTGAACCTCCTGCCCTCTGTGCCTTCCCAATTTCCATGGAAAAGCTCCGTGGGCAGGGATGGCCTCGTTTGTCAGGGGTGATTAACACCATGAATAAATTATCTCCAAGTGCATTAATTGACATCCAGTTCTTTCCATTCCGAGGGGCACGGATTGAACCTCGGGATGGAGTTCCTGGCCAAAAAAAGGGTTAATCCCAAAAAACGGGCAGGAGCAGGAGCCAAGGACAGGAGGGCAAAACAAAAGTTGTGCCAACAGATCCAGCAAAACGAGCGTGGAGCAGGAGGAGAAACCCATGGAAGAATTCCCAGCGGGAAAGGAGTTACTCATTTATCCTGAAGGTCGTTAGGAGAGGAGTTAAAGATTGACCCAGCCCGAGCTGAGGCTGCAAAACAGGAGGAGAATCCAGGACTGGAGGCTGATCCCAAAGCACAGCAATAACTCCCTGCATTTTCGGGATGCTGGGAGCACTTGGGTAATTCCTGGAGCAGGGACAGGAGTTCCCAGAGAATCTGGAAAGCAGCAGCCTGCAGCTCCCTGGGGGTTCTGGAATCCCAGAGTCCCACATTCCCAGAATCCCAGAGTCTCTGAATCCCAGAATCTCAATATCCCAGAATCACAGAGCCACAGATCCCAGAATCCCAGAATTCCAGAATTCCAGAATCCCAGAATCATAGAATCACAGAACCACAGTCTCCCAGAAACTCGAAATCCTAGAATCCCAGAATCCCAGAATCCCAGAGTCCAAGAATCCCAGAATTCCAGAACCACAGAACCACAGACTCCCAGAATCTCAGGATCCCAGAATTCCAGAATCACAGAATCTTTGAATCCTAGAATCACAGAATTCCAGAATCACAGAATCATAGAACCACAGACTTTCATAATCTCAGAATCCTAGAATCACAGAATTCCAGAGTTCTGGAATCCCAGAATCCCTATATCCCAGAATCCCCATATCCCAGAACCACAGACTCCCAGAATCTCAGGATCCCAGAATTCCAGAATCACAGAATCAAAGAACAACAAACTCCCAGAATCTCAAAATCCTAAAACCACAGAATTCCAGAATCCCAGAATCTTGGAGTCCTAGAATCACAGAATCCCAAAATCCCAGAATCCCCATATCCCAGAATCACAGAACCACAGACTTCCAGAATCTTGGAATCCCAGAATCCCACAATCCCAGAATTCCACAATCCCAGACTCCACACCCTGATCCAAGCTCCTGCTCCATCAGGACAGGATTTTTCCATTCCCTCCCCACTTTTCCAGCTGCAATTCCTCACATTTCACTTCCAAGAGGATCAGCTGGGATCAGACCCATGTCCCATATTCCAGGCTCTCTGTCCCATATTTCACTGTCAGGGGTGGGAATTGTCCCAAAAATATCCACAATTTTTATTTAATTTATGGGATAAAAGATACATAAATTGAAACCACTTCAAACCCTCACAGGACTTGAGTGGGGATGGTGTAATTCCCAAAAAATAGCCAGGAATAGAGGCAAATATTGGGGATGTTCTGCTTGAAAAATTCTCTCCTCATTAATCCATTCGGAAATTATGGAATTTTAAAGTGTGAGGAATGAGGAATTGGAGGAAGGGCAGAACCTGAACCTTTATTAACCCCCTACCCACAGGAATTTGGGATGAATTTCATATTCCTACTGGGACTGGGCTGGATTGGGATCCTGTGGCTGCTTCCCAGCCTTCCATAGGAAATCCTGACTGGGATTTCCCTTTCCTGGATATACCTTAAAAGACCATTTAGAGTTAAATTTTTTAAAATTTTAATTTTTAGCTGCTTCCCACTCACTCCAATCTTTCCAACGAGATTTTTATTTCAAAAGTTGCAAGGAGAATTTAAACTGAGCAGGGCAGGAGAACTGAGCCCAGCCCAGCTGTGAAAAGCCAGGCCTAAAATGAAACTCTTGCAATAAATTCATTTTCTAAGCTGGATTTTCAGCTGAGATCAGGAAATTCCCAGAGAAGGGATTTTATTGGGAATTCATCAGGTTTAGAGGGATTTGATCCATTTTTAGGCTGGAATTCCCTGATTTTTCCTGAGATTTTGTCCCAAGGATTGAGGACATGGACCACACCCAGGATCACCTCCACGACCTCCCTGCCCTTTCCTGATGACACAAACACTCCCATCCCAACAAATATCTCCAGGGATTCGAGCTGAGGGATCCTAAAGCACCTCCCAAAATTCTGGGATGAGGATTTGGGATTGTGAATTCCCTTTGAGCCAAGCTCTGCTCTTGGGAAAAGCTGCAGCAGTAAAAATTGCTGGTGGTGAGCTGGAAATTCCCAATTTATCTCCTTATCCAGGTGGGATTTGTTGTACCTTCCTGTCCAAATGGAATGTTCAGCATCTTGTTATCCACGAACTTTGTGCTCATCTCAGTCCCACCCAATTTTTTCCAAGTGCTGGGAATTTTCCTCATTGGCTAAAAAAAAATTATTGGCTCAGCAGAACCAGATTTTCCACGGATTTTCTTTTGGTTTGAAATGGAAATATCCAGGTGTGAGCTGCTCTAGGGACAATATTCCCTGATATTCCCTCTGTTTCTCAGTCCCTGTAAAATGTATCCACTGCAAATTCCTGGATTTTGTGGAAAATTTGTGTGGAAATCATCACCCAAGAACATTTTCCTGGAGCTTTTTGTTTCCAAAATTGAGTTTCAGTCCAATTCAGGATCATTTAAAGGGAAATTCCCTCATTTCAGTGCTTGGAATTCTTTATTCTCATTTTTTTCAAATCAGAAATGAATTCTGCATTCCAGAATGAATTTGAATGTTTGGAATTCTTCTTTATTCCCATTTTTTGCAAATCAAAAGGCAAACCAAACATTCCAGAATGAATTTAAAAGTTTGGAATTCTTCTTTATTCCTGTTTCCTACAAATCAAAAGGCAAACCCAACATCCCAGAATGTTTTTAAATGTTTGGAATTCTTCTTTATTCCCATTTTTTCTAAATCAAAAGGCAAACCCAGTATTTTTGAATGTATTTAGTTTGGAATTCTTCTCCATTCTCTTTTTTTTTTTTGCAAATCAAAAGGCAAACCCAGCATTCCAGAATAAATTTAATTGTTTGGAATTCTTCTTTATTCCCATTTTTTTTTGCAAATCAAAAGGCAAACCAAACATTCCAGGACGTATTTTAATGTTTTAGGTTACTCAGACTTGGTCTGGACTACTCAGGTAGGGCTGGAAGTTGGATGCTGAGGTCACTTAAACTGGAATCATGGATTTTATCCTGGATAAAATCAATCGTGGGATGCTCAGGTTCAAACCTCTAGCCAAGGAAAAATCATGGATTGAAGAACAACCAGAATTTTTTTGTGGGAATGGAGTTTTCCTTGATTTTCCCCAGCTCATCCTCAGCTCTGCACAGGTTCTGTCCGTGGGGAATGAGGTTCACCCCCACGGACACACACCTGGATATTTCCATGGTATTATTTAGGGAATTATTTTTAGGTATTATTTAAATTATTTAAATTATTATTTAAATTATTTAGGTATTATTAAAAGGGAAGCAGAATGGTGTGAAGGACGCAGGGAATGGCTCCCACTGCCAGAGGGATGGATGGGATACTGGGAACTGGGAATTCCTGGCTGGGATGGAATTCCCAGAGCAGCCCCTGGATTCCTGGAATGTCCCAGGCCAGGCTGGACATTGGATCCTCCTGGGATGGTGGGAGGTGTCCCTGCCATGGGATGGGGTGGGAATGGATGATCCACACTGAGGTCACCCCAAAACTTCTCCAAGCTGAACATTCCCGACTCTCCCAGCCTTTCAGCATCCCGAAATTTTAGTACAGTTCCCTCCTTCATCTCATCCCGAGGAAATCTGGGATTTCCTTTGAGATCCAGGACTGTGGGCTCTGACCCACCTGAGATGTTTTGGGTGTTGATATCACTGAGCGCTCAGGGATTCCCGAATTATCCCAAGCTGACAAATCTGGGAATTCTGCTGGTGCTGCTCTTCCCTTCCAACCCCCAGGGCTCTGGGATTCCAGGACTCTCGGATCTGTTTCCAAATGACCTTTCCCAGTGAAGATTCCTGGAAATCCAGCTCCAGACAGGTTTGTCTGGAACCTTTCCCACCCCTGGGGTGGTGGAGGAGCAGCTTCCCTTTATCACCTCCCCCTGTTTGTCCTCCTGAACTCCTGGAATTCCATTGGAATTGCAGGGGGGGCAGGAACAGGGTGAGAAGGGCCAAGGGTTGCTGCAATAAAGTCACGTGGGAATTCTGCTCCTGCAGAAAAAGAACAAAACAAATCCTAAAGAAAAATCACTCTGGAAGGTCAAAACCAGCCCTGTGCTGAGATATTCCAAGAATATCCCAACTTTTCTCCCTCCAGGCTGTGCTTTCCTATTTTTTTCAGTAATCATGGATGAGGTTTTGGTGTTTTCCCGGGTTTTTTTGTGATTTTTCCACATGGAAAGTCACCAAACAGTTCATCTCCACTGCCTCCAAGTCAGCAAAAATGCCTTTTGCTGATAAAATTAAAATCTCTGTTAACCAAGAAAAGTCAAAAATTCCAAAGGAAATCCTTCCCCTGGGAAGATATTTGGGACAAAGTGGTGAAATCACCATCACTGGAATTTTTTAATGCGGCACTTTGGGATATGTTTTAGTGGGAATTTTGTGGAAGATTGGAATTGATGCTCCTGGAGACCTTTTCCCACCTTCACGATTCCATGATTGGCCTAAACCTAAAAAAAATCCTACGAGAGAGGGAAAATAATCCAAATATTTCCTTCCAGTTAAGGAATGTTAACTTTGGAATAATGATCTCGGGAATAATTGAATTTAGGAAATAATTAAGGCAGTGTAGAAGTGGGGCAGGAATATCCTGATTCCTGGATATTCACAGGGTGGGATGAAGGAAGAAAATTCCTTTTCCCAGGTTTTTTTTTTTGGTTTTTTTGGTTTTTTGGTTTTTTGGTTTGTTTTTTTGGGGTTTTTTTTTTTTTTTTTTTTTGGTGGTTTTTTTTTTTGTTTTGTTTTGTTTTCTTTTGTTTTGTTTTGTTTTTGTTTTGTTTTTTTGTGTTTTTTTTGTTTTGTTTTTTGTTTTTTGTTTTTTGTTTGTTTTTTGTTTTTTTTTTTTGTTTTTTGTTTTTTTTTGTTTTTTTTGTTCTTGGGTTAAACATTTCCACATGATCCAAATATTTGCTCTGGGCTCCAACACGAGGCTGAATCTCCTCTCCCAGTTGGATCAAGGGCATGGATATTTTTTTGGCATTGCTCCCCAGCCTATGGAAGTGGGAATTTCCTCCCATCTTCCTGCTCATTCCTGAATTCCCACAAAAATTTCCCCCACACTGGCTGGCTCAAGGAATTCTGGAGTTAAAACCAACTCCGAATCAATGGAATTTTTTTTATTCTGGATGAATTTTCCTGCTGGTCCAGTAGAATTGTGGTGGCCCAGACACAGATTGGAAGGAGCAGGAATTCAGAATTAATATTCAACATATATTTATTAATAGATAGGAACAAGGAATATATAAAATAAGGGAATATTCAACACATATTTATTAATTTGTTATGTTAATTTATTTAATTACACACTTATTAATTTTATATATTTTATTTCCTTCATATGTGTTTATATATTTAATATATATTTATTATCTATTATTCCATATGTATTTATTTAATACCTATTTCTTAATTTAAAATACATTTTATTATATTATTTATATTTATTTTATTTCTTTAATTAAGATATACCTTAATTACCCTATATACCCTAATTAAGATATATCCTAATTAAGATATAACCCTAATTATGAGGAATCTCATCCTGGGATATCTATTAGGAAATCATAATTATTAATTCATAATTAATAATATTGATTAATAATTCAGCTGCAAGGGACTCCACAGGGTTTAAATCAAAAATTTGGTTTCCCATAAAATGTCCATCATGGAATTTTTGATAAAAAGGGCTGGGGGAGGAAATCCCTCCAAGGCAAATTTCCATGTTCCTTTTTCCAAATCCTTATTTACAGTCACTGGAGAGGGGTCACCCCAAGCTGGGTATTCCCACCTGAGGATGGGAGTGAAACAAAACATCTGGAGCTCCAGCTGCTCCTCGATTTGGGAAAAACGAACCAGATCACGGATTTCACCTGGAAACTCCTCTGACATTTGGGAAAAAATCATGGGCAGCCTTGTTTGGAGTCACCAGGCAAGGATTGATGGGATTTGGGATCAACTCCCAGCTCTGCAATTCCAGTTTTTATGATCCCGTCCCTCCGTTCTTGGGTGACTCTGTTCACCCTGTGGGAACGAGACATTTTTCCTTGACTCATCCTTTAAATTCTTGGAGCAGGAGCCGTAAATCTTCCCATAAATGCAGCTCTGAGCCAAACACATTGTCCTGGCTGGGAGGGTTGGGATTCCTGCTCAGCTTTCCTGGGATTTTCTCTGTCCTTTGGGAATTCTCCTTCTCCTTCTCCTTCTCCTTCTCCTTCTCCTTCTCCTTCTCCTTCTCCTTCTCCTTCTCCTTCTCCTTCTCCTTCTCCTTCTCCTTCTCCTTTTCTGCTTCTCTCCTCTCTCCTTTCCTTTCCTTTCCTTTCCTTTCCTTTCCTTTCCTTTCCTTTCCTTTCCTTTCCTTTCCTTTCCTTTCCTTTCCTTTCCTTTCCTTTCCTTTCCTTTCCTTTCCTTTCCTTTCCTTTCCTTTCCTTTCCTTTCCTTTCCTTTCCTTTCCTTTCCTTTCCTTTCCTTTCCTTTCCTTTCCTTTCCTTTCCTTTCCTTTCCTTTCCTTTCCTTCCCATTCCTTCCCTTTTTCCCTTTCCCTTTCCCTTTTCCCAGAACTTACAAACCTCTTTATCCCTGCATCTCCATCCCATAATATAAGTGACTGATTTTCCATTGCAGCCTCTTGTTTAGGAATTTTTTTGTGGTTTTTTTCCTGGAATTTTCCCTCCACTCTCACAATCGATTTTGACGGAATTTGCACAAAAATATTTACGGGACTTTCTGGGAAATTTATTTAAAATTGAGCAACGGGGTCGAAAGTTCCTGGGGCAGGGACTGCAAGGCCCGGGAATCCCAGGGATAAAACTCATGGAATAAAATAATTCAGTTTAATATTAAAAAATGACAGGGATTAACTTGATGAGGGAGCTCGGAATTCCTCCTGCACCGCCTCCCTCAGCCCTGCCCAAACTCTCCAGCTGAATTTAGAAACTGAATTTAGAAATTTTTCCATAGATAAGACCATTTTTCTGACTACCTGGATGCTGAAATAAAAATTCCTGAGTTGGGAATTTTATTAGCATCCCAAATTTCCTTTGTCAGCCATTCCTGCTAAAGCAGCACCGTTTAAAACTAAGGATTTTACTGGACAAGTTGGAAAATGTTCCTGCAGTGAAAATTCCTGAAATCCCAGCAAAAAAATGTTCCAAAGACTGGGGTGGATTTTTTTTCTTCCTTTCTCCTGTTTTTTTTTTTTTATTCCCATTTTGCTCCTTTATCCTTTTGCTTGGCTGAGTTGCTGGAACGTGCAGGAGCCAACTTCCAGCTTTTCCTTAGGCAGCAAAAAATTTTATGGAGTGAAACAATTCCGGATCCTGGAGTGTTTAATGGAGTTCATGGAAGTGTGGCAGCACAGGGATCCCTCTAAATTCCATCTGGAATTTAAGGAAAAGCTGAATTGCCAGCTGTGAAAAAAAAAGGGAAATTAAAAATACATAAAAAGCAAATATTAGAACTATTTAAAATTATTTTAAAGTATTTCCATCCCTGTAAAAAGAAGGGAAAATCCATTATTTTCTATTAAAGCTGGTTTTCATCCCCAAAAAATTTAGGAATTCCAGCTTCTTTTTAGTACAAGTCCTTAAAATAGTGGGAAATGTAAAAATAGAAATATAAGAGCAAGAGGGAATGCTGAATAATTTAATTCCATTTTAATAGGATATAATACAATAAATCTTTTCTCCCTCAGCTCTTGACTTGTAAAACTTGGAAAGTGACGGATCCTTGGAACCTCCTGAGGTTCCTGAATTTCTACAAATCCATGATAGGAGCTGGTTTGTAGCTTTCCTAAAAAAATTGTGAGTTTTCTTTCAGAAAAATAGAATTTTAAGTGATAAATGGGAGAATTCTGTTCAAATCATTCAGTTTGGAGGAGCTGGAATTTGGATGGAGAGGGCATTTAAACCGGAATCGTGGATTTTGGAGAAATCTGGGATGGTGGGAGGTGTCCATGCCCATTCCAGAGGGGTTGGATTCCACGATCTTCCAATTGTTCTGTCCCACCCCTAAAGGGAAATCCGAGACAATCAGGGAATTCTCCGGCTCCATGAATCCCAGAACACCTGGGGAAAAAACCTTCCCAAGGATTTGTGGGAGAATTTAATGCTGAGATTCCCTGAGCCAGGTTGATCCTGACAAAGCACTGGGAGAGAAAAAAAGAGGGATGAGCGCTGATGTTTTGATATTTCCAGGATATTCCACCCCTGGGAGCCCTGAATTCCCAGGAAAATTCGCAGCCAGTGGGACCCAGAGGGACTGTGGATGCTCCAAGGGTTCCTGGAGGAGAAAAGAGGAAGATTGGAACACCAGGAGCATTCCCTGCTCCCAGTTCTGGAATTTCACAGCAGAGTGAGCTTGGCCAGGCCAGGGGGGAATTTTCTACCTGGAAAATCCCTTTTTCCTAATTTTTTTTTTTTTACCCCAGAATTGTTGATCCACCTGAGACAGAAATTCCACCCTCTGGAATCTCCTGTCTCAATCAGCACTGGAAATGGATAACGAGGGAACAACAGGCTGATAACTCCTGGGAGTAGAATTCCTGATGACCATGAGAGCAGTGGGAACATCCGACGGTTTTCCACGAAATTCCCCAGCCCCAACAACTCCAGACTCAGGGACCTCCCAGGCACAGACATGTCACCAGGTTTCAAAAGCCTGGAATGTTTCTTTTCCTTATCTAATCCCAGCTGGAATCCACACAAACAAAATCCTGCACAGGGAGCTCCTCAGCTGGGGAGGAGCCACCTCATTTTGCTTTGCTCCTGGAGTTTCCAGCGCTGTGTTCCAACTCTTTTTTAGGAAAATCCCAAATTCCCACATTTCCCTGGGGGAGTTTTCCACGATTTTCACAAATTCTTATCCAGCTTGAAAAGAATTTCCCCAAAATTCCAACCCAAGATGGAACCTAAAAATGCCCAGGGTGGGATATCCCATCTCAAGGGTTTGATTTTTCCAGGACTGGGATATGGATCTGCCAGGATCCTCTTGGAATGTTTGGGAATGGGATGGAAGGTTCCATTGGGAATGGGATGGAAGGGCCATTGAGAATGGGATGGAAGGTTCCATTGGGAATGGGATGGAAGGTTCCATTGGGAATGGGATGGAAGGTTCCATTGGGAATGGGATGGAAGGTCCCATTAGGAATGGGATGGAGGGGGCCATTGGGAATGGGATGGAAGGTTCCATTGGGAATGGGATGAAGGTCCCATTGGGAATGGGATGGAAGGGCCATTGGGAATGGGATGGAGGGGGCCATTGGGAATGGGATGGAAGGTTCCATTAGGAATGGGATGGAAGGTTCCATTGGGAATGGGATGGAAGGTGCCATTGGGAATGGGATGGAAGGGGCCATTGGGAATGGGATGGAAGGGGCCATTGGGAATGGGATGGAAGGGGCCATTGGGAATGGGATGGAAGGGGCCATTGGGAATGGGATGGAAGGTTCCATTGGGAATGGGATGGAAGGGGCCATTGGGAATGGGATGGAAGGGGCCATTGGGAATGGGATGGAAGGTTCCATTGGGAATGGGATGGAAGGGGCCATTGGGAATGGGATGGAAGGGACCATTGGGAATGGGATGGAAGGTTCCATTGGGAATGGGATGGAAGTTCCATTGGGAATGGGATGGAAGGGGCCATTGGGAATGGGATGGAAGGTCCCATTGGGAATGGGATGGAAGTTCCATTGGGAATGGGATGGAAGGGACCATTGGGAATGGGATGGAAGGGGCCATTGGGAATGGGATGGAAGGTTCCATTGGGAATGGGATGGAAGGTTCCATTAGGAATGGATGGAAGGGGCCATTGGGAGTGGGATGGAAGGGGCCATTGGGAATGGGATGGAAGGTTCCATTGGGAATGGGATGGAAGGGGCCATTGGGAATGGGATGGAAGGTTCCATTGGGAATGGGATGGAAGGTTCCATTGGGAATGGGATGGAAGGAGCCATTGGGAATGGGATGGAAGGTGCCATTGGGAATGGGATGGAAGGTTCCATTGGGAATGGGATGGAAGGTTCCATTGGGAATGGGATGGAAGTTTCCATTGGGAATGAGATGGAAGGTGCCATTGGGAATGAGATGGAAGTTCCATTGGGAATGGGATGGAAGGGGCCATTGGGAATGGGATGGAAGGTTCCATTGGGAATGGGATGGAAGGTTCCATTGGGAATGGGATGGAAGGGGCCATTGGGAATGGGATGGAAGGTTCCATTGGGAATGGGATGGAAGGTGCCATTGGGAATGGGATGGAAGGTTCCATTGGGAATGGGATGGAAGGTTCCATTGGGAATGGGATGGAAGGTTCCTTTGGGAATGGGATGGAAGGGGCCATTGGGAATGGGATGGAAGGTTCCATTGGGAATGGGATGGAAGGTTCCATTGGGAATGGGATGGAAGGTTCCATTGGGAATGGGATGGAAGGGGGCATTGGGAATGGGATGGAAGGTTCCATTGGAAATGGGATGGAAGGTCCCATTGGGAATGGGATGGAAGGTCCCATTGGGAATGGGATGGGAGGTTCCATTGGGAATGGGATGGAAGGTCCCATTGGGAATGGGATGGAAGGGGCCATTGGGAATGGGATGGAAGGGGCCATTGGGAATGGGATGGAAGGTCCCATTGGGAATGGGATGGAAGGTTCCATTGGGAATGGGATGGAAGGTTCCATTGGGAATGGGATGGAAGGTTCCATTTGGAATGGGATGGAAGGTTCCATTGGGAATGGGATGGAAGGGGCCATTGGGAATGGGATGGAAGGTTCCATTGGGAATGGGATGGAAGGTCCCATTGGGAATGGGATGGAAGGTTCCATTGGGAATGGGATGGAAGGTTCCATTGGGAATGGGATGGAAGGTTCCATTGGGAATGGGATGGAAGGGGCCATTGGGAATGGGATGGAAGGGGCCATTGGGAATGGGATGGAAGGTCCCATTGGGAATGGGATGGAAGGTTCCATTGGGAATGGGATGGAAGGTCCCATTGGGAATGGGATGGAAGGTTCCATTGGGAATGGGATGGGAGGGGCCATTGGGAATGGGATGGAAGGTTCCATTTGGAATGGGATGGAAGGTTCCATTGGGAATGGGATGGAAGGGGCCATTGGGAATGGGATGGAAGGTTCCATTGGGAATGGGATGGAAGGGACCATTGGGAATGGGATGGAAGGGGCCATTGGGAATGGGATGGAAGGTTCCATTGGGAATGGGATGGAAGGGCCATTGGGAATGGGATGGGAGGGTCCCTTCCATGCAGTGGCCCCACCCAGGGACCTCGTTTGTGGCCGTCACCTTTGAACACTTATCAGGGCTCCAGTGGACTGTGAACTCCCAGGAAAACTGCTCCAGAGGCGGCTCAGGACAAGCCTCACGTGCTCCCCACAGGCTCAGCCCAACGGATAAACTCAGCTTTATGAGGGCCAGGCAGTAAATCCCGGTTTATGATCCCAGGGAACAGGTTCTGAGCTCAAACGGTAAAAAAATAATTCCATCCCTCACCGGCCCCTTATTGGAGTCAGCAGTTGGGTTGGAGGTGATTCCAGATGTTTCCATCCGGGTTTTTCCTCCTGGATCGGAGCATTCCCAACCCCTGGGAGCTCCTCTTTGTGTCTGTGATTAAAAGATTGGGATTGCTCTTCAAAATATTGGGATTGCTCAGCAAAAAAATTGGGATTGCTCATCAAAATAATCGGGATTCTTCACCAAAAAATTGGGATTGCTCATCAAGAAATTGGGATTCCTCACCAAAAAATTGGGATTGCTCATCCAAAAAATTAGGATTGCTCATCTAAAAAAAGCAGGATTCCTCATTTAAAAAAATTGGGATTGCTCATCAAAAAATTGGGATTCCTCACCAAAAAAATGGGATTGCTCATCCAAAATATTAGGATTGCTCATCCAACAAAAGCAGGATTCCTCATTTAAAAAAATTGGGATTGCTCCCCAAAAACTTGCAATTGCTCATTAAAATATTTGGATTGCTCATCCAAAAAAATTGGGATTGCCCATCAAAAAATTGGGATTCCTCATCAAAAAATGGGATTGCTCATCCAGAAAACTTGGGATTGCTCATCAAAAAATTGGGATTGCGCATCAAAACTATTGGGATTGTTCATCAAAAAATTTGGATTCTTCATCAAAAAATCGGGATTGCCCACCCAAAAATTGGGATTTCTCACAAAGGAGCAGCTGGACACAGCCAAGGTCCCAGCAGCTGCCAGGACTGTGCTTGGTGCTGTTGGAATGGGAACAAACCAGCCCATCCCACAGAATCCCCAATCCCAGATTCCCAGGGAAGTTGGGAGTGAAATTCCCGGCTATGTCCAGGTTTCTCCAGCTCTGAGCTCCAGGATGATCCAGCAGAGCTGCAAAGGCTCTATCCCACTTTTTTCCATGCCTGATTCCCAAAGGGCTCCCTTGGGAGGAGGCGTGGCTGGGACCAATCTAATTCCAGGGATAATCCCCTAATCCCAGGCTGGCTCTTGGCTCCTGTGGAGTTTTCCCAAATTGTTTTGGTTCCTGACAATTTCTGAGGGGTTTCCCCCACCACCTCTGGAGTTTTTCTGTGGATTCTGGCCAGAGCTTGAGGAGAAAAAGAATAATTTGAGTGAGGGCAGAGACATCGAGGCAGGGGAGGGATAAAGGGAAAATAATTTTTAAAAGAGGGAATAAAAGATTTTTTTTTTTTTTTTTTTTTTTTTCATCTGGAGAAAAATGTGGAGATTCCAGACCTCCTTTTTTTTTATTATTAGCATGGGAATGAGGGATTGGAAAAATGGATAAATTGGGATGAGCAGCAGGGATAGCAAGGACAGGGAAGGGTGAAACCTCACAGCTCACAGTGATGCTTTGGGGCAGCAAATTCCCAAGAAATTGGGTAAATTATCCAATTTCCCAATAAATTGGATAAATTATTCCAACCAATAGATAAATCCTAACTGTTTTGGAAGGTGGAGCTGGAAAATCAAAGAAGGTAGGAAGCAGGAAGGAAGGAGTGATTCCCTGGAAAATAAAGTTCCCTGGAAATGCCCAAGGCTGGGTTGGACACGGCTTGGAGCAACCTGGGAGTTGGAATGGGATCACCCTTCCCACCCAAACCATTCCATGATTCCAGAAGATGATCCATGACCTCAAACCCCTCATTCCTCTTCTCCCAGTCCAGACAAAAAAATGCTGGAAAGCAAATATAACTCTGTGGGAAGAGTTTTGGGAGTTCAGAGTCTCACTCCAGCTCTCCAGGAGGATTCACTGGAAATTCTCCCTGTCTGGATGAGAAACACCCGAGAATTTCCCTCATCCTGTCCCATTTTTGCAGGGAATTCGTGTTCCCAGAGTGTGGAATGATGCTGGAGAAAGTCAGAGCAGGGAAATAACAAAAAAGGGGAAGTTTTTGTCATATTTTGGGTGATTTCCCAATGGTTGGAGCTGTGAGCCAAAGGAAGAAGAGTGAGGATGGAATTTTTCATCCCTGGAAGTTTGGCACCAAGGTGGGGCGGTTCTGTTTTGGAATTCCAGAAATTTTGGGATGGAAGGGACCCTAAGGATGATCCCAATCCATCCCTGCCATGGACACTTCCACTATCCCAGGGTGCTCCAAGCCTTTCCTTGGACACTTCCAGGGATCCAGGGGCAGCCACAGCTTTTCTGGGAATTCCATCCCAGTCCTTCCAGCCTGGAATTCCTTCCCCATATCCCACACAGTGACCAGGAGAGAAAAGACAAAAGATATTTGTATCCAGAATGGGAATTTCAACTCCCACAGGAGGTAAACATTCCCCTACCTGGAAATAAATATAAAAATCCAGGAAAAGGAGAATTTGATCCTTAAACTGCTGGAAATAAATACAAAAACTTAAACTGCACAAAAATCCTTAAACTGCATAAAAATGTCTTCCAATGCAGAGCTGATACCCAAAAGTGACCATTCCTGGCCCAAAAAACAGTTTAAATGAATCAATTTTTTTTTTTTTTTTTTTTTTTTTTTTTTTTTTTTTTTTTTTTTTTTTTTTTTTCCCCAACAGTGGAAGCATCCCAACCTTTGGAAAGGTTCATTTGGAGCTGTTGGAGAAACATTCCAAGCGCTGCCACTCCCGAGGGGCTCCATAAAACAACAGCTCCTTTTATCCCACATTCCTTAAATCCCTGCTCATGGATACAATCAGGAAGGGAAACAAAACCAAAATGTCCAAATTCCCTTTGAGAGGGATGCAAGGCTGGGACAGGGATGGAGTTTTCCAGTGGGAAGAATTCCAAGGAAGGATGTCCCATCCCTCAGTGCATCATCCCAAACAAAACCAGGATTTGCTGAAGAATTCCCCTTGCCCCCCAAAGGCTGCAGAGAGGGAAAAGTTCCTCTTGGAAGCAGCTTTGGGATGATGGGAGGTGACAGAATCCTTGGAGCACCTGCTCCACCCCAAACCCCCCTGGAACAAATCAGAGTTTCCAAGGAAAAGCTCCCAAGTGCAGGGCTGGAATTTCTGCACCTCGTGATCCTTTGATGTGGGGAAAAGCTGGAGAGGCTCTTTGGGATCATGTGGATGTGGGGACGCTCACGTGGCCCCTCTGGCACTGGGATTCCCTGGGATTACAGGGATGGGCAGTGGTGTCCAAGGGATCCTTCCTCAGGGTCTGAGCTCATCCCAGCAGCAGCAGAAATCCACGGGAATCAAACCCTAAATCCCACGGATCCCTCGCTCTGAGTGTCTGGGAAAAGGATTCCAGCTGGAAAAATCCACTTTGCTGGATTGCATCAGGGGCTCATCCCACCAAAGAATTGCTCCAGGCCCTGCAATTCCCATTTTTCCAGGAGGAAACAGGAAAGAATTAATCATTCCCTGGATCTGGCAGGGATTTTGGATCTAAGGATCCTGAGTGAGTTTGGATTTTTGTGGATAAAAGAGATCCAGAATTTCTCACTCTTGGAGTCAGGGGCAGATTTCCCAGGAGAGCTTCCAGTGCCAGTTTTAAATTGGGAGAATTCCCAGTTTTATTCCAGGTTTAAACTGGGGAAAATTCCCTCCTTATGCCAGGATTAAAATGAGAAAATTCCCAATTTTATTCCAGGTTTAAACTGGGAAAAATTCCCTCCTTATGCCAGGATTCAAATGAGAAAATTCCCAGTTTTATGCCAGGTTTAAACTGGGAAATTTTGCTTCTTGTGGAAGGGTTAAACTGAGAAAAAATTCCCTTTTTTGCCAGAGTAAACTGGGAAAATTCTCAGTCTTGTACAAGGGTTAAACTGGGAAAAAATCCTGGATTTATGCCAGAATTAAACTGGGAAAAATCCTTTTTTATGGAAGGGTTAAACTGGGAAAATTGCCAGTTTTATGCCAGGGTTAAACTGGGATTAATTTCCTTGTGCATCTCCAGCAGTTCAGTGTTATCTCCCTTTAATCCCTTTAATTTGGGGGAGCAATAAAATCAATGTAAATATAGAAATAATAAAGGCAATTTAAATAAAGAAATTCAAAATCAATTACTTCCAAATAAATGAATTCAAAATAAATAAACTATGAATAAATAATAAATAACAAATAAATAAATAGCAAATAAATATCTAATAAAGAAACAAATTGAATAAATTATAAATAATGAAATTAAAATATCCCTAAATTATAAAATATATAAAAAACCAAATGGGATCAGAGGCATCCCTGGATCAATCCCTGGACACGTGGGACACCAAAAACCTGGATGTGGCCATTCCCAGTTTATTCCCATTCCCTCCTGGCACTGGAATTTCTGCATGAGGCCCCTATAAAATCCTTTTTTTTTAATATTTATAAACCTAGAAATGAGATTTTTCCTGTTTCCCCCTCTCTCCAAGGAAACATCCACCACAGAGTCCCTGGAATGCTGCAGTGGAGTTTTCCCCCTTTTCCCAAGGCCTGTGGATCCCTGAGCCTGGATTTGCTGCAGCCCTAAACACACAGAGATCCTGGGAATCCCTGGGAAGGATTTCCCCAAACCCTCCTTAGTGGGAAAAGAAACCAGATCCCACAAAAATCCCAGCAGAGGTATTGGGGAATAATATTTCTGGGAATAACCATAATAATAATAATAATAATAATAATAATAATAATAATAATAATAATAATAATTTCAAGTTTCCCCAGTCTCTCTAATGAATAAGTTTGGAATTGCTGCTGGAAAAGGAGATTTGGGATCCAGCTGGAATGGGAATGGGGTGGGAGGAGTGTGGGGTCACTGCTCTGAAACCCCTCAGCAACCCCTGGGATGGGATGGGATGGGATGGGATGGGATGGGATGGGATGGGATGGGATGGGATGGGATGGGATGGGATGGGATGGGATGGGATGGGATGGGATGGGATGGGATGGGATAATGGGATACAGGGATGGATACAGGGATACAGGGATACAGGGATACAGGGATGGTATACAGGGATGGATGGGATACAGGGATGGGATATAGGGATGGGATACAGGGATGGGATACAGGGATGGGATACAGGGATGGATACAGGGATGGGATACAGGGATGGGATACAGGGATGGATACAGGGATGGGATACAGGGATGGGATACAGGGATGGGATACAGGGATGGGATACAGGGATGGATACAGGGATGGGATGGGATACAGGGATGGATACAGGGATGGATACAGGGATGGGATACAGGGATGGATACAGGGATGGGATACAGGGAGGGATACAGGGATGGGATGGGATACAGGGATGGATACAGGGATGGGATACAGGGATGGATACAGGGATGGGATGGGATAAAGGGATGGGATGGGATACAGGGATGGGATACAGGGATGGGATACAGGGATGGATACAGGGATGGGATACAGGGATGGGATACAGGGATGGGATACAGGGATGGGATACAGGGATACAGGGATGGGATACAGGGATGGATACAGGGATGGGATGGGATACAGGGATGGGATACAGGGATGGGATACAGGGATGGGATACAGGGATGGGATACAGGGATGGATACAGGGATGGGATACAGGGATGGGATACAGGGATGGGATACAGGGATGGGATACAGGGATGGGATACAGGGATGGGATGGGATACAGGGATGGGATACAGGGATGGATACAGGGATGGATACAGGGATGGGATACAGGGATGGATACAGGGATGGATACAGGGATGGGATACAGGGATGGATACAGGGATGGGATACAGGGATGGATACAGGGATGGATACAGGGATGGGATACAGGGATGGGATACAGGGGTGGGATACAGGGATGGGATACAGGGATGGGATACAGGGATGGGATACAGGGATGGATACAGGGATGGGATACAGGGATGGATACAGGGATGGGATACAGGGATGGGATACAGGGATGGGATACAGGGATACAGGGATGGGATACAGGGATGGGATACAGGGATGGGATACAGGATGGGATGGGATACAGGGATGGGATACAGGGATACAGGGATGGGATACAGGGGTGGGATACAGGGATGGGATACAGGGATGGGATACAGGGATGGGATGGGATACAGGGATGGGATACAGGGGTGGGATACAGGGATGGGATACAGGGATGGGATAACGGGATACAGGGATGGGATAATGGGATAATGGGATACAGGGATGGGATAAATTCAGAACCCATCCCTTCAGTCCCAACCCGTCTGCCCCGGATCCGCTGCAGTCCCAGCCGGGACTGGGGCTGTTCATCCCTGCGGGATCCCCCCGCGGCCGGGGAATCCTTCGGGATTGCAGCGAAAGGCGGAGAAGGAGGCGGAGGAAGAGGAGGAGGCAGAGATCGCACCAAGAGCGGCCCTTTTTTTATCCCTTCCCCTCTCTGCCTCTCACAGGAAGCCCAACTCTACCTTCGCTTGGAAAGAGCCTTTCATAAACCCAGCTCAAGGCTCCCATTCACGGCCATGGAGCTGGGAAAAAAAAACGGGAATTAAAAAAAAAAAAAAAAAAAAGAAAAAAAAACCAACCAGAGCGAGCGGAGAGTTTGGGGTTTCTTTCTTTCTTTCTTTCTTTCTTTTTTTTTTTTCTCTCCCTCTCGCTCTTTCTTTTTTTTCTTTTTAAATAACCCAGAAATTCTCGCAGCGAAAACTTGATGTTTTTACCGTCTGCTCCCCGAGAGAGGAGAGATTGGAATTTTTCGCTCCTCGCTGCCGTGCAACTCCCAAATATCCGCGAGGAGAGCGGGAATAAAGGGGGGAAAAAAGGGGGAAAAACAAGGAAAAACTCTCTCGGAGTTAGATTTGTAAAGCTGAGTGAGTCAGCCCCGAGCCCGGCGCCTCTCTGTGTTTGCCCGTGGTGCATCCCTGGCAGCCTCTGTAACCCTTTCCCAGCCTCGCTTCTCCTCCCAGCCTGGAAAAACCAGCAGGGAATGCTGGATCCCGCCGCAATTCCCAAATTATCCCTCCCCCCGCAGCTCGATTTGGGGAGGGGGGAGTGGGTGGGTTGGGATTTTTTTTTTTAATTTTTTTTTAATTTTTTTTTTTTTTTTTCCTGCAGCGGAGTTTTATGAATGAAAGTTCCTGCTGAGCTGGGTGTGATATCCCAGTTCTGGAAATTGGGAATGCTGGAGAAATCCAGGCTGGGAGAAGAGGGGTGGGCTCGGGGGGGGCTCAGCTTGGGCAGCTCCAAAACCCCTTTTCCCGATTTTTGGGGATCCTGGATCTGCCGGACAACTCTGCTCCCGTGTGGATAGGAAAAAAAAAAAAATTAATTCCCAAAATCAAAATAATCCCAAATCCCGAGGATTTCAGGCAATTTCGAAATGAGGGAAAAGCGGTTCTGCTACGGGGGAATAAATTAAATAAACTCCCCAAAACCCCTAAAATAAAGGACGGGGAAGGGGTGGAAGGAGAGGCAGGGAATGTTCAGCCCCACGTTTGCAATCGGCTTTTCCAAACTGCAGCTCCGTGGAGGCAGAGAGGAAGAGAGAAGCGAAAAATTCCCGATTTCTCCCTAAAAAACAGAGAATTCCCTGGCTGGCAGAAGGAACTTTTTGGGACAGCCACGCAAACCTCCCCTCTCAGTGCCACCGCTGGCCGTAAGGTAAACGCGGAGGGAAAATATTCCCAACTTTCTGAGGCTTTTTGGAAATTTGGGATTTGTTTGCGTGCGGCGGAGAGAGGAGGAGGAGAGGCAGAAAAAAAAAAAAAAAAAAAAATGCAAAACCCAAAAATAAAAGAGACGGAGAGCGGGGGGGAGTTTGGGGGGTTTTTTGTCCCCTCGGCGAGCGAAAAGATAAAATTACTGCGGCTAAAAATAAAGCGGTGGTTAAAGGTTCCCCCTCCCTCTCGCATCTCCCACCCCTTCCAGCCCTCTCCCTGCTCCCTCCCTCCTTCCCTCCCTCCTTCCCTCCCTCTCCCGCTGCCTCCTCCGTGTTTGCGTTTGACAAAGAAATGATTTGAACTTCCCGGAGCCGCAGAAAACCGGGATCCCGAGGCGCACCCGGGCCCATATGGATGCGATTTCTCCCGCCGGGTCGCGGACGATCCAGCGGCACCGGGAGCTGCGGCGCTGAGCGGCTCCGCTGCTTCTCCCCATGGGCTCCGCCGCGGAATTTTGGGAGCTGCCCGCCACTCCAGCCATGAGAAAACGAGGAAAAGCACCGGGATCGCTCGTCATGTGCCTTTCTGGCTGAAAACCGGGGAGCCGAGCAAGCAAACAAACAAACAAAATAAAATAAAAAAAAAAAAAAAAATCAAAACTAAATCGCGCGGATCGCGCGGGGCTGGAGGGGCACGGCGGGGAGGACAAGGAGAAATCCGCTGGAATTCCGAGCTCGCCTCCTCCTGCTTCCCTGCGCAGGCTGGATGCTGGAAGCAGCCCCTTGGATATGGGATCATATCTGGTGTATCCCAGCCTGGGTTTGATCCTCTGCTGCTCCGTGCTCAGCTCCGTCTACGCGCTGGTGAGTCCCAATTTTCATTTTCTTTTTAAATTTTTTTTTTTTTTTTTATAATTTTCTTTGCCCGGATGATCCGTGCGGATCCTGGCTGAAGGATTAAAAAGCTTGTTTGGGGTTTTTGGGAGTGCAGCGGGCTCCCGGGGCTGCAGTGAAAATGTCTGTGCTTCCCAAGAGTTGGGATCGCTTGGAAACCTCCGGGCAGGACGGGTGAGCTTTGACAGGGATCTGGGACAGCGGCTGGGGCAGGATTTCAGGATCTGCCTATGGAGAAAGGACAACTTTGCTTCTTTTTTCTTTTTTTTTTTTTTCCTTCTTTTTGATTTTTTAATTCTGCTTTTATTTTTTTAATTTCTCTTTTGGTTTTTTTTTTTCTTTTTTCTCTCTTTTTTCCCTATTCCTTTTCCTTTTATTTTTTTTTCCTTTTCATTTCTTCCTTTTCCTTTCCCCTCACTTCTTCTCTTCCCTTTCCCTTCCTCTTTCCCTTCCCTTTTCCTCTTTCCTCTACCTTTCCCTTCTTCCCTTTCCCTTCTCCTTCATCCTTCTCCCTTTCCCTTCCTCTCCACCCCTCCAAGACAATTTCATTCCCAATCCATCTCCTTTCCCTGCAAATCTCCTTCATCCCAATGAAACAGAGCCTTGGAATGAAATTCAGGGAAAACAGGGAAGTTGTAGGAACCCTTTGCTCCTTGGCACTTTCCACCCCTTCCTGCACACTCCAGGCTTTCCAAGGCAGGAAAACCGGGATAAATCCATCCCAGCTGGGAGATGATTTAAAACCTGCAGCTCCAAAACCTTCAGGAAGCAGAGCAGGGACATTTCCTCGGGAATCAGCCGCTGGATATGGAGCCAGTGCTGGAATTCTGCTGTGACAGGAGCTCTCCTGGCTTTCCCCATCCCTGGGATTCTCACTCCTGCTCCCATTTCCCAGCGTTTTCCAGCCCAGGAAGGAGCAGGACACCCATGGAAAGTGGGATCTGCTCTCCAGGAGGGATGGAAATGGGATTGGGATTGGGATTGGGATTGGGATCATTCTGGTTCCAGCCAGGTCCTTCCTGACCCTGCAGGATCCACCAGCCTGGGCCTTATCCCTGGATTTGGTGGTTTGGAATCTTGTGCAGAGCTGGTAGTGGGAGGTTTCCAACTTTTCCAGCCGGGAATTTCTCCTCAATAAATGAGAAGGATCAGTCCCTTGGAAAACAATCCCTGTCCAAATCCATCCCTGTTAAATGTGTGCAGAAACCTTCCAAAATCCAAAGAAAATTGGGGAAATCAGGAGAACCACTTGGAGATTTGTTGGGATTTCAGGGATGGATGAGGTTTTTCCCAGATTCCAGCGCTGGATCAGCAGGTCCTGCAGCACCTGCTCCAAAATTCCTGCAATTCCTGGGACTGGGAAAGTCAGGATTGGGAAGCAGCCAGGCTGGAGCTGGGGAAATTTCGGGATGCAAAGAAACTGGGCAAGGCTGCATCTGCCATTCCCATTCCCATTCCCACTCCCACTCCCATTCCCATTCCCAGCTCACTCCTCTCTCCCAGTGCACCCAGTATCAGCTGCCTCGAGCCCACAGTGGGATTTTTTGGGATATTCCATCCCAGGAGATCCTTTCCATGCCCGGGATGAGCTGGGAGGTGCCCCCCTGTCCCCAGGGCTGGCTCAGGGCGAGCTGGACCTGGGCAAAAATTGGGAGCAGCTCTTCCAGAACCCCACAGGGCTGAGAAATCCATGGAACTTGCTGGGAAAACTCAGGAAATTTCCTAAAGCCCTTCCTGGACCTGGATTTGCTGATCCCGTGGGTCCTTCCCCAAAAAATTCCCTTCAGATTTTTTACTGATTTCAGGTCCTGCTGCTCCAAGCCCTGCTTGGTTTAGTTAGGCCAGGTTTAAGTTCTTTTTTCAGACACTTTTTTAACCACTCTTGACAGCAGAAGGGATTCCCAGAGGGTTCCCAAATCCATCCTGACATCCTGAGTGTCCCCCCTTAGGCAGGATAATGTCACCCCTTGTCACCCCCACCCAAAAATTGCCTCAAGTCTGGTTTTTATTGGAGCTGCTGCTCCTTTTTCCAGCTAATCAGATTTTTAAACAGGCTTTGGAAAGAGGGAATGGGATCAAGAGTGGTCAGCAGGGAGAGATTTTTATGGATTTATTAAAAAATTTGTTGTTATTATTACCATTTATTTAAAAATGTGTATTAATATTCATGACAGATTTTGTTGTCATTATTATTCATTAGAAATAAATAAATAGGTCATAAATAAATTTGATATTTGCTCAGTGGCTCTGAGGGAGTTGCTGCCAGAAATTTTCCCTTTCCTAGGAGCAACAAGGAAAAATCCACGGGAAAAAGAGCAGGATGGGGATGCAGGGATTTAATCCCGGCTCTGGGCTGAGCTTAAAGCTCCCCCCCCACGTGCAGAGCTGTGGGTTTGGATCAGGAGATTCCAGGATTCCAGGGCACAAATCTTGGAATTCTGATTCCCGGGATCTCTGCAGCGATGCTGGGATGGGGCAGAGCCCCGCGCTGCCATTCCCGATATTCCAAAGGGAATTTCGGGACGGGAAATCCTCTCCCAGGATTGGGAGCTGGATCCTTCCAGCAGCCGGGCTGGGTGTCCCTGAATCCCAGCACCGGGAATTAAAAATATCTGGGAAGGAGAGAAAAGTGAGGGAAATCAGGGCGCCCTTCCCTGAGGCTCAAATCCCAGTTTTAGGGATTTAGGATTTAGGATTTTAGGGACATTTGGGGTGGGGGAAAGGCTTGGGCGAGGCTCGGCTTTGTTCCAGCTCTGCTGACAATCCAGGGAAATCTTCCCAGCGCTTCCCTGGAATAGCCCGATCGCTGCCTGGACAATGGGTGGGATTCCACCTGGCTGCAATCCGGCAGGCTGAGGTGGAAATGGGGATAATTCTGCTCCTTAGTCCCACGATTAAGGAATTAAGACCGGCCTAAAGTGGAGAGCTCTGCAAAGACGGGCGAGAGGAGAATTTGTGACAAAAGGAGTTTTAAAAGTCGGGTCTGACACCAGCAGGGCTCAGGAGAAGGGAAAACATGGGAATTATTTTTATTTGGGAGGTGCTGGCAGAGGGAAAATCCCCTCGTGTCATAAACGGTTGGATTTTAGGATCCAAAAGATCTTCCCAACCTGATCCTGGGATTCAGGAGCCAAAATCTCCAAGGTTTGCTCTTCCAACCCTTTTATTTCCCTTTGATTCCTCCTTTTGCTCAGCCTGGAGATCCCAGCCCTGTTGTCATTGGAGGAGATATTCTGATTAGTCAATCAATTAATTATTATTATTTATAATAATAATAACACAGCGAAGGAAGGAAGGAAGGAAGGAAGGAAGGAAGGAAGGAAGGAAGGAAGGAAGGAAGGAAGGAAGGAAGGAAGGAAGGAAGGAAGGAAGGAAGGAAGGAAGGAAGGAAGGAAGGAAGGAAGGAAGGAAAGGAGGAAGGAAAATGTTCGTCCTCAGAATACAACCCATAATAAAAATTAAAAATAAAATTAAGAAGAAGAAGAAGAAGAAGGAGAATAAAATTAAGAATATGAATACAAATGAGAATGAGAATATAAATATAAGTATAGATATAAATATACATATTAAAATAATAGTAGAAATTATAATAAAAATAACAAAAATAGAAAAATAAAAATAATAAATAGTCCTGTATGGAAATCCCACAAATCCCAATTTCATTAAGCCAAGACAGGCCCCAAACTCTGGGAAATGCCCTTTCCTGGGCACAATCCTGGGAATTCCCTGCTCCCACATTTCTGAGGGACACTCCTGCTGAAACCCCTGGATCTGAACCTCTCCAGCAGCAAAAAAAACCCTGAGTGGGGGCAAGAAAATTCCGGCAAATCCTCGCTGGATTTGTGGGAGCCTCGGGAAGAGGAGCAGCAGGAGCAGGGCTGAGCCCAGGGAGGGTCAGGGCTGAGCCCAGGGAGGGTCGGGCTGAGCCCAGGGAGGGTCAGGCTGAGCCCAGGGAGGGTCAGGGCTGAGCCCAGGGAGGGTCAGGCTGAGCCCAGGGAGGGTCGGGGCTGAGCCCAGGGAGGGTCGGGCCGAGCCCAGGGAGGGTCAGGCCGAGCCCAGGGAGGGTCAGGCCGAGCCCAGGGAGGGTCAGGGCTGAGCCCAGGGAGGGTCGGGCTGAGCCCAGGGAGGGTCAGGCTGAGCCCAGGGAGGGTCGGGCTGAGCCCAGGGAGGGTCAGGCTGAGCCCAGGGAGGGTCAGGGCTGAGCCCAGGGAGGGTCAGGCTGAGCCCAGGGAGGGTCGGGGCTGAGCCCAGGGAGGGTCGGGCCGAGCCCAGGGAGGGTCAGGCCGAGCCCAGGGAGGGTCAGGCCGAGCCCAGGGAGGGTCAGGCCGAGCCCAGGGAGGGTCGGGCCGAGCCCAGGGAGGGTCAGGGCCGAGCCCAGGGAGGGTCAGGGCTGAGCCCAGGGAGGGTCGGGCTGAGCCCAGGGAGGGTCGGGCTGAGCCCAGGGAGGGTCGGGCTGAGTCCAGGGAGGGTCAGGCCGAGCCCAGGGAGGGTCAGGCCGAGCCCAGGGAGGGTCGGGCCGAGCCCAGGGAGGGTCAGGGCTGAGCCCAGGGAGGGTCGGGCTGAGCCCAGGGAGGGTCAGGCTGAGCCCAGGGAGGGTCAGGCCGAGCCCAGGGAGGGTCGGGCCGAGCCCAGGGAGGGTCAGGGCTGAGCCCAGGGAGGGTCGGGCTGAGCCCAGGGAGGGTCAGGCTGAGCCCAGGGAGGGTCAGGCCGAGCCCAGGGAGGGTCAGGGCTGAGCCCAGGGAGGGTCAGGCTGAGCCCAGGGAGGGTCAGGCTGAGCCCAGGGAGGGTTAGGCTGAGCCCAGGGAGGGTTAGGCTGAGCCCAGGGAGGGTCAGGCCGAGCCCAGGGAGGGTCGGGGCTGAGCCCAGGGAGGGTCGGGGCTGAGCCCAGGGAGGGTCAGGGCTGAGCCCAGGGAGGGTCAGGGCTGAGCCCAGGGAGGGTCGGGCTGAGCCCAGGGAGGGTCAGGGCTGAGCCCAGGGAGGGTCGGGCTGAGCCCAGGGAGGGTCAGGGCTGAGCCCAGGGAGGGTCAGGGCCGAGCCCAGGGAGGGTCAGGGCCGAGCCCAGGGAGGGTCAGGCCGAGCCCAGGGAGGGTCAGGCTGAGCCCAGGGAGGGCAGGGGCGGCCCCGGGGGCAGCAGTTGTTGTTTGGGTTGTGCTGTCCCAGAAATAGCCCCGAGCGGTTTTTGGGATCAGCGGGATTATCCCGGCTGGAGCGTGGCTGTGCCTGCAGGGATCCCCCAGACAGGACAGCTGGAGCCACCAGGGCCACCCCCTGTCCCCAGGAGGGACATCCCAGAGCTCATCCCGGGATTGTCCCCTGGAGGATTCCCGGAGAATTCCCTCCAGCCCGTCCAGCTGGAATCAGGCCCCGTTTGCAGGGATTGGGACACAAAGGTCACTTTTGTCAGCCTGAAATCCCAGCTGTGGGGTGAGGGGGAAACCTGGCACTGGAAACCCCATCCCATTATCCCATCCCATTATCCCATCCCATTATCCCATCCCATTATCCCATCCCTTCCCTTTATCCCATCCCATCCCATCCCATCCCATTATCCCAACATCCCATTATCCCATCCCTGTATCCCATCCCATCCCATCCCATCCCATCATCCCATCCCAGTATCCCATCCCATCCCATTATCCCATCCCATTATCCCATCCCATCCCCCTTCCTCTCCAAATTTTCCCCCAAATCCCAAAGTTTGGAGCCTTTCCACCGTAACAATCCCAAAGGTTCAAACATCTCCCAGAAAAACACATCCAAAGGAATCTTGGCCTCTGGAAAACAATCCCAGGCTCCGTGTCTGGGGCAGGGAAGGGGTCGGGAATTGCTGACTCAGCAGCCCAGGCTCCTTATCTGCTGTTCTGCCCCGCTGCTGATCCGGGCTCCCGATGTTATCTCGGTCCCGCCTCCCTCCCCTCTCTCCGAGAATTCCCGGGGCTTTCTGTGGAGACACAGCCCCACTTGGATCGGGAAGGGCAGGGTTGGATGTCTGAGTGTCCTTAAAAAACCTTCCCTTCCCTTCCCTTCCCTTCCCTTCCCTTCCCTTCCCTTCCCTTCCCTTCCCTTCCCTTCCCTTCCCTTCCCTTCCCTTCCCTTCCCTTCCCTTCCCTTCCCTTCCCTTCCCTTCCCTTCCCTTCCCTTCCCTTCCCTTCCCTTCCCTTCCCTTCCCTTCCCTTCCCTTCCCTTCCCTTCCCTTCCCTTCCCTTCCCTTCCCTTCCCTTCCCTTCCCTTCCCTTCCCTTCCCTTCCCTTCATTTTTGCTTGGGACTGAAATGGGATTTGTTTTGTTTTTTTTAAATTTAATTTTTTCTGTGTTTTAACAAAAGACCCAAAATTCAGCTCATGCTTCTCATGGATTGAGGGATGAGCGCTTTGTGGGGAATTCCCACCTGGAAGAGGACAAATGATCAATGAATTGTGATTTGTGGGATTTGGGGAATCTCTGGCACTTCCAGTTGATGTCCCTGCTCATTCCAGAGGGGATGGATAAGGTGGCCTTTAAATGTCCAGATTATTCCACAATTCCATGATTTAATCACTTTATTGCCTGGATTTATCCTCCTGGCTGGGAGGATTCCCGGGATTGCAGCATCCCAGGAGATCCCCGGGCTCATCCCAAACCTGGAATGGGGCTGGGAGCAGAGCTGGAGCAGGATATTCCTTAGGGATTGCTGGATCTGGGAACTCCCTTTGAGCCTGGATTTGTTCAGTTCCCTTCACCATTCCCATGCTCCATCTCCCACCGGGATCAGACCCTGCTCCAGCATTTTTGTCACAATTCTGGGGACAAAGAACCAATATTTTGCCACAGAGCTGAATCCTGATCCTTGTGGGCACATGGAATTCCCCCTAAGGAAAAGCTGGGTCTGGTTCACCCTCAGCTTCACTCCCACCCAGCCCACCTTACTTCATCTTCCATAACCCCAAAACCTGGGAATTGTCTGGAACACAATTCAGGGATACAGCTGGACCTGGCAGGGAATGCTCAGCTGTAGGAAATCATGGAGGCATTAATTAATTAATTGATCTTCAGAATTAAAGCACCTCATCAAAGAGCTGAGGATTAGTTTCCTTTCATAGAATCCCAGAATTTCGGGATGGAGTGGCTTGGAAGGGACCTTAAACTTCATCCCACTATTCAGATCTTTCATTTTTCAAAGGCACAAATCAAATTCCAAAATTCACTGAAAGTTCCTGACCGATTCCCACGTTCTTTCCATCAACCCCTGACTTCCTCCTCTGTTCCTGCATCCCAATCCAGTTTCTTCTTGCACACAGAGGAATTTGAGTGGCTCTGAGCAAGGACACAACCTCCTTGTCCCAGGTTTATTCCGAGACTCAGATCAATATCCATTACAAGGAGCTTTTATTTTGTGGGTTGCAATTCGACTCCTCTCAGTAAAAACACAGGAAAGTGATCCCTAAAATAAAAGTGGGAGGGAGCTGGTAGAGGTGGGACTTCCAGGGTGTTTATATATGGATTTATAATGGCTTTAAACTGGAAAAAGGTGAGGGATGGATGGGATTTTGGGATGGAATTCCCAGAGAAGCTCCTGGATTCCTGGAAGTGTCCAAGGCCAGGCTGGATGGGCTGGGAGCAGCTGGATAATGGGAGGTGTCCCTGCCCATGGAATGGGATGATCCCATAAAATTATTCCAGTTTTCAGGTCCCTTCCAGCCCAAACCATTCCAGGCTGACACAGACACAGCTGATTTTCCCACGTGCTGATTTCTCAGGAATTTTTATCCAGGGTAACCCCTGGATTGGGATAGGGCAGGACTGGGTGGGCCTCAGGGTGTTTTTCCCTTGGCTGGAATTTGGTACAGAACTGGGATTTGTGCATCCAAGGGAGTGCAGGGGTGTCCCTGCAGGGCTGGGGAAGGGAAGGAAAAGGATTCTGTAAATGGAGAGATCTGGGTGGGAAAGGAGAGAATGATGAGAAGGGAAAGGATTCTCCAGATGGAGAGATCCCAGTTGGATGGGGAGAGGATCCTCCCACTGGAGAGAATGGGAAGATGAAGGGAATTCATCCCAGTGATCCCAGTTGGATGAAAAGGGAAAGGATTCTCCCAGTGATCCCAGCTGGATAGGGAGGGAGAGAATTATCCCAGTGATCCCAGTTGGATGGGAAGGGAGAGAATTATCCCAGTGATCCCAGTTGGATGGGAAGGGAAAGGATTCTCCCAATGGAGAGAATGGGAAGATGAAGAGGATTCTCCCAAATATCCCAGTTGGATGGAAAGGGAAAGGATTCTGCAAATTGAGAGATCCCAGCTGGATGGGAAGAGAAAGGATTATCCCAATGATCCCAGCTGGATGGGAAGGGAGAAGATTCTCCAGATGGAGAGATCCCAGTTGGATGGGAAGGGAGAGAATTCTCCCAAAAATCCCAGCTGAATGGGAAGGGAAAGGATCCTACAGATGGAGAGATCCCAGTTGGATGGGAAGGGAAAGGATTCTCCCAATGGAGAGACCTGGATGGGAAAAGAGAGGATTCTCCCAGTGGAGAGATCCCAGCTGGATGGGAAGAGAAAGGATTATCCCAATGATCCTAGCTGGATGGGAAGGGAGAAGATTCTCCCAGTGGAAAGATCCCAGTTTTCCAGCCACATCTCCAAGCCCTGGTGTTTTCCAGCATCTCCTGTGGTGCCTCCTGCCCCGGGCAATGAAATGATTTCAAGCTCAGCGAGGTGGGAATGTCCCTCCTGCCCCCGACCCTGGGAGGGAGGATGGACACACTGGAAAAGGGGATTTTCCAAGCCACAGAACAGGGCTGGATCCCATTGTGGATTTGGAGCTGCCAAATCACCTCCGAGATTTTTGGCAAATTGAGTTCCAGTATTTAAAGCAGATTGGTCAGGATTTTTTTTTTTTCCTGCTCTGCTCCCTAAATTTTTTCCTGATTTTTGCCTCAGCGTCATTGGCAAAGCCCTTGTGATCAATAAATTGAATTTTAATGTCCTTTCCATGGATTATGGAGGTTTGGAAGCAGAAATCAGCACCCTGAGCTGTGTATTCCCAAATTTCTGCGCCACCAGGCAGAAAGGTGACTCAGGCTGCTGGAAAAGGGGAGGGACCGGAGCTTTTTTTTTTTTATTATTATTATTATTTTTATTTTCTCCAGGTGGTGGAAAAGCAGCAGAGTTGCCGTGTTTGGGTCGGTGCCAGGGAATGGGATCGCAGGGAGGATCTCCATGGGGATGGCTCTGCCAGCTGCCCTGACTCAGCAGCCCCGGGCTGATAAGGGACAGATAAGGGGCTGATAAGGACAGCACAGCCCCGGGGTGACCCGTCTGTCACCCCCGGCACGGGGGCCACAGCAGGGACATTCCCATCCCCTCCAAATTCCCCGGAAGGTGAATCCCCCGTTCTCCCATCCCTCCTGAAATTCCAGCAGATATTGGGAATCCCCGCCTGCAAGAGGACAAATGATCAATGAATTGTGATTTGTGGGATTTGGGGAATCTGTGGCCACTTAGATGATTTTTTTTAGGGCCATTTTAGATGATTTTCCTGCTCAGAAGATTTTCCTGCTCATTCCAGAGGGGATGGATAAAGTGGCCTTTAAATGTCCCTTCCAACCCAGAATATTCCACAATTCCATGATTTAATCACTTTATTGCCAGGATTTATCCTCCTGGCTGGGAGGATTCCCGGGATTGCAGCACCCCAGGAGTGAGGGGATGAGGGAATGTGGGAGCTGAGAGGTTGGATTGAGGAGATGAGGGGATCCCAGAGCTGATCTGCTGGATTTGGGGAATTCCAGAGCTGAGCAGCTGGATTTGGGGGATTTGGGGAATTCCAGAGATGATCAGCTGGATTTGGGGCATGAGGGAATGCTGGAGCTGCCTGGCTGGATCCAGGAGAGGAGGGAGATCCTGGAGCTGGGATATGAGGGAAGTCATGGAAGTGCTGGGATATTGATGGATATCCTGGATATCCTGGGATATTGATGGATGTCCTGGAAGTGCTGGGATATTGATGGATATCCTGGATATCCTGGGATATTGAGGGATATCCTGGAAGTGCTGGGATATTGATGGAAATCCTGGAAGTGCTGGGATATTGATGGAAATCCTGGATATCCTGGGATATTAATGGATATCCTGGATATCCTGGGATATTGATGGATATCCTGGATATCCTGGGATATTAATGGATATCCTGGAAGTGCTGGGATATTGATGGATATCCTGGATATCCTGGGATATTGATGGATATCCTGGATATCCCGGGATATTGATGGAAATCCTGGAAGTGCTGGGATATTGATGGAAATCCTGGATATCCTGGGATATTGATGGATATCCTGGATATCCTGGGATATTGATGGATATCCTGGAAGTGCTGGGATATTGATGGAAATCCTGGAAGTGCTGGGATATTGATGGAAATCCTGGAAGTGCTGGGATATTGATGGATATCCTGGATGACCTGGGATATTGATGGATATCCTGGAAGTGCCCGCTGGAGCAGGAGCACGTGGAGCGCTCCCTGCGGGTTCCCGTGTCCCACACAGAGCAGCTCTTGTCCCAGTATTCCAAACCCATCCCAATCCCATCCTGATCCCATCCCAATCCCATCCCAATCCCATCCCAATCCCATCCCGATCCCATCCCGATCCCATCCTGATCCCATCCCGATCCCATCCCAATCCCATCCCAAACCCATCCCAATCCCATCCCAATCCCATCCCAATCCCATTCCAAACCCATCCCCATCCCATCCTGATCCCATCCCAATCCCATCCCAATCCCATCCCAATCCCATCCCGACCCCATCCCGATCCCATCCCAATCCCATCCCGATCCCATCCCGATCCCATCCCGGCACCGCTGGCAGTTCCCTCCTGGTTTTTTTTTGGGAACAGAGAAGGGCGAGGGGGGTCTGCAGAGGGAGGGGCGGGCCCAGCCCGGGGCTGTGAATCGCGACATTAAGCAGCATTCCAGGGATCGGGATGGGGTTGGATACCTGTGGTTTGAGGCATTGCTGGAGCCAGAGCACCGCACTGGAACGGGAGCGGCGGCTTTCCAGCAGGAACCCAGGCGGGAAGGGGAAGGAAAGGGTTAAAGGGGGAAAAAAGGATAGAACGGAGGAAAGGGAAAAGGAAAAAAAAAAAAAGGAAAGGAAAAAAAAGGGGGAAAAAGGGAAGGGAAGTGGAAAGGAAAGGAAAGGAAAGGAAAGGAAAGGAAAGGAAAGGAAAGGAAAGGAAAGGAAAGGAAAGGAAAGGAAAGGAAAGGAAAGGAAAGGAAAGGAAAGGAAAGGAAAGGAAAGGAAAGGAAAGGAAAGGAAAGGAAAGGAAAGGAAAGGAAAGGAAAGGAAAGGAAAGGAAAGGAAAGGAAAGGAAAGGAAAGGAAAAGGAGAAAGGAGAAAGGAGAAAGGAGAAAGGAGAAAGGAAAGTTTTCCGTGGATTTCCCAGCTCTGCTCCATGATTCCAGAGGAGAGGACTCCCTGTTTTTTAATCTGAGCCTTTACCTTGATTTATTTTCCCTTTTGTCCCCTTATTCTGGCACTCTAGAATTCATCTCCAGCTTCTTCCTGATGCCAGGGCAGGTAAATTTTAAAATCCTATTATCTCCTTCCTGGGTGTCCTGCAGCAATTCCCCCTCTGGAAGCAGCTCACAAAGGAGATATCCAAAGATTTGAGGGGAATTCCTGGAATTAAAAGCTCTTTTGCTGTTTGGTTTTTTTTATCTTCACCTTATCCAGTTGGTCACCGTGGGGTAGAGGGAAGTGCCAGGGCGAATTAGAAAGATCCCAAAAATGCACATTTTAATTCCTGTGGGGATTTGTGTGTACAGGAATAGGGACTCTCCTGGAAATGCCTCGGCAGGGAATGGGTGGGATTTGTTTTGGGATTTTGTTGCATTTGTGGTGCTCACAGTGGGAAGATTTGGATGTCAGAGTTTTTGTAGATTTGGGAAATGCACCTTTGGAAAGAGCAAGAGCTGCAGTTCGGGCGTGAATTAAATTTTAAAATATTCCAAAAATGGTTCCTGAAGGGGATCAGGGGGATTGTCCCAGATCTGAAAGGAATCAGAAAATCCTGGAATGGTTTGGGTTGGAAGGATCTTGATCTCATCCCATTCCCAAGGGCAGGGACACCTCTCACTATCCCAGATTTTTCCAATTTTTTTGACATTCCAGGGATCCAGGAGCAGCCACAGCTTCTCTGGGAATTCCATCCCAGCCCCTCCCAGCCAGGAATCCCTTCCCAAATCCCAAATCTCTCCTTGTTGTCTCCCAGAGCTTTTTAGGGATTGCAGAGACCACCCTGGACTAAGTGATCCCAGATATTCCAAGGAGCTGAGTGAGCATCCCCCAGCAGGACAATTAATTAGGATAATTAGGATAATTAGGATGATGAGGAAGCTGCCTTCTCCTCCAGCTGCTCCTGGTTCCTCTTGGCTGGAATTTTTTCCATCCCTGCTCCTGTTTCATCCTGGGATGTCTCCGTGGTGGGAATTTCTCCATGGAGCTCCCGGGGAGGGATCCAGATCTTTCCATGGAGGCACTGAAGGCTCCATTCATTCCTTGGAGCCATCCAGAGGCACCCAGGGTGTCCAAGAAACCTTCCCAGGGAAGGCAGAGCTGGCTGGGGACCAGGGGAAGCCGTGGAGCATCAAGCAGCACTCGACACCTCGCTTCCAGCAGCCTCTGGAAAAGCAGGAGTTGGGATTTTCCTGTCAGAGAACAGCCCCTGGAAAGGGAGAAGCCCTCACAAACTGGGTTTGTCTCTCTCTGTTGGCTGAGTGTCCTGGTTTGGAGCACAGGTGTCTGCCAGTAAAGGCAGCAGCTTCTCTTTGAAATGGAGAATGTAAATCCCTTTCTCCAAATTATTGTAATTTTGAAATTAAGGGGCTCTCAGACAAAGATATGGGAATTAGGAATAACAGTTCTTTACTAGGAAAATTAAAATAGCAATGCAGTATTACACAGAACAATCCCAGCCCTGCCAGAGTCAGAATCCAAGCTGACACCCGTCAGTCAGTCAGGGTGTTGGCACAGTCCCATTCAATGGTGGCTGCATCCTCCTGCAGGGGCAGATGTGGTTCAGCTGGAGCAGTGCTCCTGGAGAAGGTGCAGTTTCCTCTGAAGCTCCAGGGATGATGTGGAAAGGTCTGGCTTTCCTCTGGAATCCAGTGGAAAGAAGGTTCCTTGGTGTCCCAAATCTCAGTTTTTATCTGGGTAGGAAAGGCTTGGCTCCTCCCCGGCTGGAGCATCTCCCATGGGATGATGGAATTTTATCAGCCATGCCCTGGGACTCAGTGGCCATGAACAGGAGATATCTCCTGGAGGGAGGATGGGCTGTGGGAAGATAAAGATGATTGCCCAGCTGGTTTAAAGATGGCCCATTAGCAGATAATGTGTGCCAGGAGATCAGGGGCACTGCCCCAGCTGGGTTAACAGATGGGACAGAATTCACATTTCTGGGCACTGAGCTGCTGGGACAGCTCTGGATTTTGTGGAATTTGCTCCAAGATTTCCTGAGATTTCCGTTTCCTGCTCCAAATGTGCAGTAATTCCATTTTTATCCCAATAAAAATCTTCCCCCAGACTGCAGCAAGGGTGGGAATTGTGTCCTTCCTTTCTCTCCCAAATATTGGACTACAGGGTCTTTTCCAACCCTGATGATTCCATGAGATCAAAAGTGAAAAATGTTTTTGGAACATCTGGAATTCAGGGATTTATCTGGCTGAAAATGAAATTCAAAGATCAGAAGGAAAAGACACAGTTGAGGGATTTCTGGGAAAATCATGGCACATCCCTGTCCTCTCCTTGCATTTTCATGGAATGTTGTACAGTGGTTGGTCCAATCCCAGGAATATTCTCAGAAACATCTGGAAGCACAAAAAAAAATCTCCTGTCTCAGGCTGTGCCTCCCTGGGTTTGAGCTCCATTGGGCATGGAGAGATTGGAGAAAGATGGATAGAAATTCCAATTAACATTAATTTCCCATTAATTCATCATTAACAGACACTGCTTATGAGACAAAGTCCACATCTCCAAAAAAAATTATGGATAAAAGCTGAAAGCCTCCACTCAGTCCACAATTAATCCCAAATATTCCCTTCAGGCTGCCAGGATCTGAAACTTCCAAATTTTAGCCCCAAATCCCAGTGATTGCTCCAGTTCTGGAGGGAAATTTGGGATCCAGGCATGGGAACAGCAGGAGCTGACCCGCAGGAGAACAGGGATGAGAATGTTTCACCTCACTTAACCCAACTTTTATAAACCATGGAGGTTTTCCTGTGGCATTTCAGAGTTCTCATCCCATGGAATTTTGTGAATTTTGTGTGTCCTGCTGCTCATTCCATGGAAACACCCTGGGCTGGATTTTCTTGGGTTTTTTGTTTTGTTTTGTTTTTTTTGGTTGTTGTTTTTTTGGTTTTGTTTTGTTTTGTTTGTTGTTTTTTGTTGGTTTTTTTTTGGGGGGGGGTGTGGTTTTTTGGTTTTGGTTTTTTTTTGGGTTTTTTGTTTGTTTGGTTTTTGTTTTGGTTTTTTTTTGGCTCTTCCCTCCTTCCTCCAACTTCCTTCTTTCAGCTTCTTTGGAAGCATCCAGGGAATTCTCCCCAAAACAACTTCCCAGGCAATTGCTCATCCTGAGCCAGGTTTGGGTGGATTTGTGGGGACTGAGTGGCTCAGGGCAGGGCAGGAATGATTTCCACTTGGGAAGGATCCCCTGAGGATCCAGAGGTGTGGAATTCAGGGACACTCTGAGATCCAGCTGCCAAATCCTCCTCACTTCCTACAATTCCCTAAATTCAGCTGTAATCAGGTGGGGCTCCGTCCCTTCTTCCAAAAAAATCAAAAAGAGGAAAAGCCTCCAGCTGTGCCAGGGGAGGCTCAGGTTGGATAGTGGGGATATTCCTCATGGAAAAGCTTCTCCAGCCCTGGCACAGGTGGATTTAATTGGATGTGGAATTTGGGAATGCCAAGAGCTCTGAGAGCAGCAGAGACGCAGCAGGAATCTGAGGGAAAAACAAGGATGGGGCTGGAATTCCCTTGGGAGAACTCCTGTCCCTGGGCTGGATGGAGCCTGGCCAGGGAAGCTTTCTGCTCCCTCCAAATGAGCCAGGATGGGAGGGAGGGGGGAAAGGAATCCCAGTTAATGGATTTGAGGGATCATTAGGACAGGAACCGGCAGCGCCGGGGCTTCCGCAGCCGCTCGAAAATTCCCATTTTCCCTTTTCCCTGCAGCAGAGTGATCCTGGGAATTGCTTCAGGCTGAGCAGGAAAAGCTGGGATTGGGTTTGATTCATCCCAAATTTTCTCCTGATTCTCCTTATTTTTCACGGGAAAACCTGGAGAGTATTTTGGAAAGGCAGCTCCAGACTCTCTTTGGATCATCCCTCACAAAAATTCCCATTTTCCCTTTTCCCTGCAGCAGAGTGATCCTGGGTATTGCTTCAGGCTGAGCAGGAATTCTCCTGATTCTCCTTTTCTCCCGTGGAAAAACCTGGAGAATATTTAGGAGAGGCAGCTCCCAGTTTCCTTTGGACCAAACATCCCTCCCGAAAATTCCCATTTTCCCTTTTCCCCTGCACCACAGTGCTCCTGGATATTGCTTCAGGCTGAGTAGGAAAAGCTGGGATTGGGTTTGTTTTATCCCAAATTTTCTTCTGGTTCTCCTTATTTTCACAGAAAACCCTGGGGAATATTTAGGAGAGGCAGCTCCTGGTTCCATTTGGACCAAACACCCCTCCCGAAAATTCCCATTTTCCCTTTCCACTGCACCACAGTGCTCCTGGATATTGCTTCAGGCTGAGCAGGAAAAGCTGGGATTTGGTTTGTTTTATCCCAAATTTTCTCCTGATTCTCCTTTTCTCCCATGGAAAAACCTGGGGAATGTTTAGGAGAGGGAGCTCCTGGTTCTCTTTGGATCCTTCCTCCCAAAAATTCCCATTTTCCCTTTTCCTCTGCAGCAGAGTGATCCTGGGAATTGCTTCAGGCTGAGCAGGAAAAGCTGGGATTGGGTTTGATTCATCCCAAATTTTCTCCTGGTTCTCCTTATTTTTCACGGGAAAACCTGGAGAGTATTTTGGAAAGGCAGCTCCTGGTTCCCTTTGGATCATTCTTCCCAAAAATTCCCATTTATCATTTGCCCTCCTGCACCAGAGTGCTCCTGGATATTGCTTCAGACTGAGCAGGAAAAGCTGGGATTGGGTTTGATTTATCCCAAATTTTCTCCTGATTCTCCTTTTCTCCCGTGGAAAAACCTGGAGAATATTTAGGAGAGGCAGCTCCCGTTTCCCTTTGTATCCAATATCCCTCCCGAAAATTCCCATTTTCCCTTTTCCCCCTGCACCACAGTGCTCCTGGATATTGCTTCAGGCTGAGCAGGATAAACTGAGATTTGGTTTGTTTCATCCCAAATTTTCTCCTGATTGTCCTTTTTTTCCCATGGAAAAACCTGGGGAATATTTAGGAGAGGCAGCTGCTGGTTCCCTTTGGATCAAACATCTCTCCCTCAGGCTGTGGTTTAACATCCATTTGCACATTCCATGCCTGGATTTCTGTCCCATAAATCCCTTTATGGCCAGAGGAATCATTGCAGAAACCCCTCCAGAAGTTGTCTTTAAACCTCCCTGAGAACACAGAGGCATCCAAGGCTGGGAAATCCCAGATTTTGGGTTTTTTTTCACCTGGATTCCAAGGCGAGACTTGATCCTGCCCTTCCACCTGGGGAAATCTGTTGGTGCAGACTTGGAGAATCCTGGGATTTTCCAAACCCCTTGTGGCCAAGGTGGCCCTGGAGCAGCAGGATCTCGTGATCCACGAGCAGGAGAGGGGAGACAGGGAGACGTCTGGGCTGGAGGAGATCAAGGGGACACATGATCCCAGCTCCCAACACATGAAAGGAGAGGGGAAAACCCTTCCTCAGTCCCTCAGGGATTGGCTGGGAAGGAAATGGGGTTAACAGTCAGAAGATTCCTGGGAGGATGGTGAGGCTGGAATGTTGGGAAGGGAGGGATTGGTTACCAGCTCCAGAACCTCATCAGAGTAATGAGAGCAGAGCTGATCCTGGCTTTAATTAGGAAAATGGGCTCAGTGATAGATCGGTGCTTCCAACAGGATTATCCCAAATCCCCCCAGCCCAGTTTTACCTCCTGCCAGAAGGAAATTTCCAGGAGGATGAGGATTCCTGGAGAAAAGGAGCTCAGGAAGGACCTTCTGCATCTCCAAACTCCCTGGCAGGAGCAGGCAGCCAAGGGAATTGGGATCTGCTTCCAGGGAACGGGGACAGGAGGAGAGGGAACGGCCTCAGGGTGGGATGTTGGGAAAATTCCTTCCTGGAATTTAAATCCCAGCTGCCCAGGGATTTAAATCCCCCATTCCCAGAGGGATTTAAAAGCTGTGGATGTGGCAATTGGGGACTCATCTGGGGACAGGGGTGGCTTTGGCAGAGCTGGACTCCATCAAGGGGCTTTTCCCACCTAAAGAATTTTGGGATTCTAAGGAAAACAGACGATTCTGAAGGCGAGCAGGGCTCAGCCAGTCTGCCCTGCACAAACCACGGGATGTTTTCCAGAGGCTGCTGGTGGCTGCAGGGCGGGATGAGCTGATGTCTCCATCCCAGGAGGACAAACCCTGGAGAACAGGGAAGCTCTGGATAAAGGATCCCACATTTTGTGGGAATCTCTGAGCGTTCCTGGCTGGAAGGCAATCCCGGGGCTGTCACCAAATCCTTTCCCAAGCAGAACAAAAGCTCTTCCCCTGCAGCCAGGCTGCTTCTCCTTTGTTTTGTAATCCCGGAGTTTTAACCGTGGAATTGCACTCTCCAGAGCTGCCTGGGATTGCGAATTCCCAGCCTGGAGCTGCCAGGCACTTCCAGCATTCCAAGGACACCCCTCAGCGACCCGAGCAGGAGCACATTCCCGATATTCCCAGCCCCACGTGTGAGGTTTGGCTCATCCCAGATGGTTTTTCGTGGGAATGACCGAGCTCCAGCTGCTTTGCATCAGCAGAGCCCTGCAAAGCCCTTAATGCAGGCCAGGCAAAGCTTTCCCTGGAATATTCCCAGGCTTTTCCCTCTTTCTGGGGTTTTAAGGATGTTCAGATCTGCTTCACCTTCTGGCTTTCCAGGCTGGAACAGTCAGGCTCTGCTGCCAGGGAATGGGGGCAGGATAATGGGAATACCCCCAAGTTGTGCCAGGACAGGCTGAGATTGGATAATAAGGAAAAGTCTTTCCTGAAAGGAATATCCAGACCTGGCACAGGAAGTGGTGGAATCCTGATCCCAGCAGGATTTAAAAGTGTGGATTTGGGGGGACACAGTGCTGGGCTAAAGGATCATCCAGCAGAAATTATCCTGGGGTTCAATAATGTCCTGAGACTGTGGGAATGTGGAATCTGGGGACACACGGGGTGCTGGACTCCGTGATCCTAAAGGATGATCCAGCAGAAATGATCCTGGGATTCCATAATGTCCCAAAAAGCACAGGAATATGGGAATGTGGGATTTGGGGACACAAGGTGCTGGACTCCGTGATCCTAAAGGATGATCCAGCAGAAATGATCCTGGGATTCCATAATGTCCCAGCAGAGCACAGGAATGTGGAATTTGGGGACACAAGGTGCTGGGCTCCATGATCCTAAAGAATAATCCAGCAGAAATGATCTTGGGGTTCAATAATGTCCTGAGACTGTGGAAATGTGGGATTTGGGGACACAGCAGGGACCTGGCTCCACTTCTGCTGGTGATCATTTTCTGTGAGAGAATCTGGGAATTCCATGAGGGAATCTGGGAATTCCATGAGGAAATCTCCGTTCTCTGAGTCTAGGGCTGATTCCCAGGTGGCTGATCCATATTTTCCAGACATTCCACATGGATGTGCAGAGTACAGGAATGTGGGAATTGGGAGCACGGACAGAGCTGGGGCCTGGCTCTGCCTCTGGCTGAGCTCATTTTCCATGAGGAATTCTGGAATTTCCAAGATGAATTCTGGAATTTCCAAGAGGAATTCTGTGTCCTCTGACTCTGGACCTGATTTCCAGGTGGCTGATCCATATTTTCCAGGCATCTCCCTGGATGTGCAGGCCCTCTGAAGGTGCTGTGATTCCAGAGCCCCAAAAACCAGGATTTCCTAAAAACTCTGGGCTATTTCCACTGGAATAAACCTGGAATGTCCTGAAAAGGAATTTCCAGAGGGAGAACCAAACCTGCCTGAACTGGTGCCAGTTCTGCTCCCTGGGTCAGCAGCGTTTTTTGGGAATATCCCCAGTTATGGATCAGGATAATCCTGTGCTCCATCTCTCCAAAATCAGCACATGGAAAGTGCAACCAAGGGATTTTTCTGACCCAGTTCAAGCTCCCACTCCTCTTTCCCTCTTTTTAATGGATATTATTTCTCCTTCCTGCCCTTCTCTCCAGGAAATGTTGGGATGCTGCTTTTCCTGGAATTCCCAGGAGCCACAGCTGATCAATTTTTAAATGGAATTTTTAATTCCATTTCCTTCCCTTCTCTGGCAGATTCCTCTCATAGTGCAAAAAGGCAGGTGGGAATTGTAATTCCCAGAATTGTGGGAATAAAGGAAGGCTGAACTGTAAATTCCTGCTAAATTGCAGGGGGGAAAAGAGGAATAAAATGGGATGGGCCTTGGAAAAGGGAAATTTTTGTTCTGTTCTTCTTAAAATCCCTTAAATTCCTGCAGAGCTGCAGCAGCTCAAACATTTTGTGCTGGATCCCAGCTGGATCTGCTCCTCCTCATCCCAGGGCTTGATCCAAAGGCAGGGAATGAATTTGGAAAGGCTGGAATAGAGGCTGAGAGGCTCTTGGGATTGAACTGGTGGGAAATCCACCATTTATCCTGGTGGGGGATCCACTCTGGCTCCCATGGATCAGAAATGGAAGGAATTTGTGAGATATTTCTTTTTGAGATATTTCTTTTTAGGGAATTAGGAGATTTTTTTATTTTTTTTTTTCAGGGAATTTAGGAGGTATGCATTTTTAGGGAATTATGAGATATTTCTTTTTAGGGAATTAGGAGTTTTTGGGGTTTTTTAGGGAATTAGGAGTTATTTCTTTTCAGGGAATTTGTGAGATATTTATGAGCAGCTTTGATCAGCTCTGTGGGTTTTCCAAGGACAGGGAGGAGAGGGAAATGGAGGGAATGCCACAATTCCAGGAGGCTGCTCCAGTTCCCTGCTGAAATCCCCATCCCAACCCTCTGGAAAATGTTTTCCTTGATCAGGAACCTTCCCACAGGAGCCTCACCTCACACATCCAGAGGCCAAATCCCTGGAATTGTCCTGGGAAAGGCTGGAACACCCTGGCTCAGTGGAAGGTGTCCCTGCTGGAATTAAATTATCCTTAACCATTCCATGGTTCCATGAATATCCAGCTTTCCTGAACCCTTCCAGAGACAATAATTCCATCATTTCCCTGGGCAGCTTTTCCAATGCTTTGCTCTTTCAGGGAGGAAAAAACCCCCCAGAATTTTCAGAGTAAAACACCCAGAAAATGCCACAATTTCCAGCCCTGCTCCATGAAATATTCCAAATATTTCTGCTCCGAGTCTCCAGAGAGAGAAAACTCCTCTCTGTAGGTGGCCAAGAGCTTTGGAAACAAATCCCAGGTCAAGGATAATGGAAAACTTCCTTTCCAAATCCAAAGCAAAGTTCAGGGGTTTCCTGACCAAGGCTTTCTTTTCCCACGGAATTCAGGAGCTGAGTGGGATTTTTTTGGGGTTTTTTTTGTTTTGTTTTGTTTTTTGGTTTGGATTTTTTTTTTGTTTGGTTGGTTTTTGTTTTTTTTTTGTTTTTTGTTTTTTTTTTTTTTTTTTGGTGGTTGTTTCTGAATCTGTTCCCATCAAATTTTAGCATCCAGAGGTTTTCCAGCTTTCCCAGAATTCCTGCCAAGCTGGAATTACCAAGGCAGGCTGGTGGGATGAGATGGGGGAAGGTGATTCCTGGATTTACCAGGGGAGTCTCTCCCATCCATTCCTTTCCCCAAAGGAATTGTTGTGTTGAGAATTCCATGTGGGATCCAGAAACATCCTGGTGGAGAGGGAAAAGGGACAGTTCCCATCCCAAATCCCGGGTGTTTCCATCCCAAATCCCGGCTGTTCCCATCCCAAATCCGGAGTGTTCCCATCCCAAATCCTGGGTGTTCATCTCCCAAATCCGGGTGTTCCCATCCCAAATCCCGGCTGGTGTTCCCATCCCCCAAATCCCGGCTGGTGTTCCCATTCCCCAAATCCCGGCTGTTCCCATCCCCCAAATCCCGGCTGTTCCCATCCCAAATCCCGGTGTTCCCATCCCAAATCCCGGCTGGTGTTCCCATCCCCCAAATCCCGGCTGGTGTTCCCATCCCCCAAATCCCGGCTGTTCATCTCCCAATTCCCGGGTGTTCATCTCCCAAATTCCCAGTATTTCTATTCCAAATCCCAGGTGCTCCCATCCCAAATCCCGGTGCTCACACAGCACTTGCTCCCTGAATTCTGGTCAGGATATGGGGATGCCAATTCCCAGGGAATGCTGGTGAAACAGAATCAGGACTGGAAATTTCCCAGGCGTCTGCTCTGGAGAAACAGGAAAAAGGAAAAGAGGGAAAAGGAAAAGGGCAGGAATGTTTTCCAAAGCTTTTCGGGTGTGTCTGTGCCCCCTGGAGCTGCTGTGCAGCGTCATTCCCAATCCCAAACTATCCAGGGAAATTCCTCTCTCATCTCTGCACTTTAAACCCGTTCCTGGTGGGCTCTGAGTGGATCCTGGGATGGAAGTTTTCCATGGAAAAGGATTCCTAGGAAACCCTTTGCAGACAGCCCCACTCCCCCTTCCCAGCCCTCTCCAAGCATCCCAATAAAATCCAGCCTGGAGGCAGAGCCGGGTCTCTCCGGCTTTTGCACTATTTGGGATTGGCCGTAGATGGCAGCAAATGTCTCGGAGCTTCCCGCTGAGTTGGCTGCAGCCGGGAAAATTCCTGCATCCCGGGAAATTCCTGCATCCCGGGAAATTCCTGCATCCCGGGAAAATCCCTGCATCCCGGGAAATCCCTGCATCCCGGGAAATTCCTGCATCCCGGGAAATCCCTGCATCCCGGGAAATCCCTGCATCCCTGTGCTGTGCGGGAATGGTCTCTTCTCCACAGGGAGAGGGAGCACAGGTGGGATCACGGCTCCTCCCATCCCCGGATCCGGTGGAGCAGCTCCAGGCTCCTCATCCCCGATTCTGGGATGAACTGGGGGATGTGGGGGAGCCAAGCCTGGGGGGATCCTTGGGAATGGTCCTGGGGCTGATCCAGGAGGGATCACCCCACAGGCACAGGACAAGGAGCAGCAGTTCCAAACTGGGAAAGGGGAGATTTAGGGGGGAATTCCTGGCTGGGATGGAATTCCTGGAGCAGCTGTGGCTGCCCCTGGATCCCTGGAAGTGTCCAAGGCCAGGCTGGATGGAGCTTGGAGCATCCTGGGAGAGTGGAAGTGTCCCTGGAACAAGATGAGCTCCAAGGTCTCTTCCAACCCAAACCAGTCTGTGATTCCATGAAAAGTCTGCCCAGCCTGAGGCCCTGATTCCATAGAGGATATTCCCAAGTGCTTGGGGAAAAGAGTAACAGAATTGTTGGGAGTGATCCTTCCCCTTCTCCTGCCCCTGCTGTCCCATCTCCAGGGATTTTGGGAAGGCTCCCACTGTTTCCCAGCCATCCCTCTGCTCTGGGATTATTTAACAGGAGCTCCCTGTATCCATTTCCAGAGTTCCATGGAGTGGTTTGGGAAGGAAGGACTTTAAAACCCATCCCATTCCAACAGCTCCCACTGTCCCAGATTGCTCCAAGCAGAGAATCCAACATTTTCCCATCCCTGCTCCACCGAGGAGAGCCAGCCCTGCTGCTCCTCACTTTGCCTTGACCGTCCCAAATCCCTGGATTCTCCCTCTCCAGCTCTTTGTTGTGCATTCCCTCAGGCAGCCTCAGCCCCGTGGCTCCTCTCCAGAGCCTGGAATGCTGATTCCTGCCTGCTCCCTTCAATTCTCCTTTCATTATCCTGTGGGGAGCACAACCACCCAGGGAGGGGAGGGCTGGGATGAGCAGGAGTGTGGATTCCCCCACACAATTCCCTCTGGAATTCCAGAGCAGGAATGCTGTGGTTCCATAGGTTTTATCCCACAATTAACAAGGTCTCTGTAATCATCCCAGAGCAGGAATGCTGTGGTTCCATAGGTTTTATCCCACAATTAGCAGAGCCTCTGTAATTAGCCCAGGATAGACGGAGCTGGCAAGGAAACTCCTCATCAGCCTAATTCCAAAGTGTTGTAAAACCAGGGAATGGAAAAGGGACAGCAGCCATTTGTTTCCAATTGGGAAAAGTGCAGGGTTCAATTCCTTTGCCTTCCCAGGATTTTGGGATACTCCAGAGTGGGGTCAAACCCAGCCCCAGACTTCCCTGGTTTATTTGGCTGCTCCCTTTCTTTATTTCCCTTTTTCCCTGCTCCACATCTCATCCTGATTTGGATTCCCAAATGCTCCTCCACTCCAGCCACTGGTTTTATTCCAGGGAGGTTGCAGCTGGAAAATGCAGGAAAATTCATGTTCATCCCATGAATCTGTGTCAGAGGAGAGATTCTAAGAGTTCCTAAAAGTTCTCCTGAGCTGCAAAGGATGCACTGAACTTTGAATTCATCCCTTTCCCAGCTTTATTCTCCTTTCTCCCAGTTTTCCTCATCCCTGCTCTCCTCTCCCACCAAAATTTTCCTGTCTCCAGCCATGGAGACATTCCTAGATCCAGTCTCAGGGACAATCCCTTCCATTTCCTGGGATGGGATACAGGGATGGGATACAGGGATGGGATACAGGGATGGGATCACTGTCTGGGGATGGATTTGTGGCTCCCAAATGTTGGTTCTCCCTCTTTCCCATGAAAACCACCCTGAGATTGTCTCAGCCTCGGATTTTTTTGCTCCAGGGTAGCTCTGAGCCCCCTGTGCTGCCCAAGCCTTGAGCAAACCTCCAAGGTTTTGCAGCTCCAGGAGATGTTGGCCTTTAAAGCTCAGGGATCAGCTTTGGGCTGGAACAGGAAATATTCCCAGAATCCAGCCAGACCCTCACTGTTCTGTCCTGGTGCAGGGGACACAGAGGCAGCCTTTGGAATAAAATCCCAAACTCCAAATCCCTGCCAGGTCCAACATTCCAACCTTTGGTGCTCCCCAGGAGGGGGACAGGGAAGGGCTGGATTTCCAAACATGGGGATGGCACTGGGAATCCCCTCCTTCAGAAACCTCTGGAAAAGGTGTGGAAAAGCAGGATCTGGGCCTGGCAGAGGTGCAGAGGGAGCAGCTGGGTTTATTTGGGACACAAAGGAGGCTGGGAAGATGTTTTGGTTTTTTTCCTGTCACGAGAAAAGCCGAACCCAAAATGTGTGGATGTTTCTGGAGTGTCCTTGAGGATTCCTCCCTAATCCAGGCAGGGATTCCAGGCTGCCTTCCCTCACTCCAGAAGGGAGGGGCTGAACTGGCCAGGGATGATTTTGTCAGTGTTTTTGTAGAAATTCTGGATTTTGAACCCAAATTCCAGCAGAGAGATGAAGAGGAAAGTTCACACCTGCCCTCAGGGAAAAATCCATCAGGATTTGTGGAATCCCGGAATGATTTGGGTTGGAAGGGACCTTAATGAAATAAATCAAATTTCTTTAGGGAATGAAATTTTAAAAATGCCAGTTTTGGACTGATTAAAGACTCGCCAGGATTCTGTTTTTTATTCAGGAATTCCACCCCATTCCAAGGGCAGGGACACCTTCCACTATCCAGGCTGCTCCAAACCCCATTTGATCAATCCCAGCGATGAGACAGCCACAACTTCTCATGTCCAGCTCAAATCCAGCTTTTCCCAGCAGCCAGTGTGGGCTTTTCCAAGAGGATTGGTGCCTTGGGATGGGCTGACTCATCCCCCAGAGCCCATCCCTGCCTTTCATGGTGAGCAGGGGCTGCCACAAGCTCTGCTCCCGATTTCGGAGCTGTGGCCGTGGTGTTTTGGGAAGGAAACCAAACCCCTGGATCTCCAGGGCTTGGAATTAAAGCCAAAATCCCAATTTTCTCCAGAATATTGTGTTCCCAACCAGGAAATCCTGCCTGGTCACTCCTGTGGACGTGCTGCACACCCTGATCCAAAATTCCCCCCACACTCAGAACTCCAAGATCGCTTTTCTCCCATTTCCAGTTCTCCAGAAACTCTTCCCAACTGCCTCAGGAGTTCTCCCAGCACAGGGAATGCAGGGAGAACTCCTGAGCTGTGGGAATTCTGCCCAGATGGGCTGAAGCCATGAGGAGCTGTGCTCTCCTGGCTGTGAACCTCCAAGAGAAGCCCAAATCCATCATGGATTGAATCCATCTGTGCCTGGAGGGAATGCTGTGATCAGTTTTCCATCTGGATTCCCATTGGAAAGGATCTGTTTGTGCCCAGGGGTGCAGGGACTTTGCTGTGAACCCCCAAGATGCAGAGCCTGTGTCCCAGGAAACCTGAGCTCCCTCCTCTCCCACTTTTCCCTTCATCCCTCCTCACCTGCTGCCCTAAGCCTGGCTTAGGGGAAGGCTCAGGACTAAAGCCCTGGGGCTGTGTTAAAGTGGTTTCCCATTGCAGGGCTTTGTGTTGGGGTCACCACTCCAGATGCCAGAGGCCACATTTCCACTCTCTTTTCCAAGCCCTTTTTCCATGATCATTATTCCACCTGGGATTCCATTTCCACTCACTTTTCCAAGCCCTTTTTCCATGATCATTATTCCACCTGGGATTCCATTTCCCACTCTCTTTTCCAAGACCTCTTTCTGTGCTCTTTACTTCCAGCCAGGATTCCATTTCCCATTCTCTTTTCCAAACCCTCTTTCCATGCTTATTATTTCCATCCAGTATTCCATTTCCTTCTCTTTTCCAAGCCCTCTTTCCATGACCATTATTCCACCCAGGATTCCATTTCCCCTTCTCTTTTTTCCAAGCCCTCTCTCCATGCTCATTATTCCACCTGGGATTCCATTTCCTTCTCTTTTCTCCAAGCCCTCCCTCCATGATCATTATTCCACCCAGGATTCCATTTCCCACTCTTTTTTCCAGTCCCTCTTTCCATGCTTATTATTTCCACCCAGGATTCCATTTCCTTCTCTTTTCCAAACCCTCTTTCCATGATCATTATTCCACCCAGGATTCCATTTCCCACTCTTTTTTCCAATCCCTCTTTCCATGATCATTATTCCACCCAGGATTTCATTTCCCACTCTTTTTTCCAAGCCCTCTTTCCATGCTTGTTATTTCCACACAGGATTCCATTTTCTTCTCTTTTCCAAGCCCTCTTTCCATGCTCATTATTCCACCCAGGATTCCATTTCCCCTTCTTTTTCCCAAGCTCTCTTTCCATGACCATTATTCCACCTGGGATTCCATTTCCTTCTCTTTTCCAAGCCCTCTCTCCATGACCATTATTCCAGCCAGGATTTGTCCCCCACTGGGAACAGCTGCTGTGGGAGTTGGAGGCCACATCCCAAGGTGGTGACATGTGACATCAGTGTTCCTGCTGGGAATTCTCCCAAGGAAAACAGGCCCTGCTTCAGCTGAACTCACCCCATTCCTGGCTCCAAAGGGGCCAAATCCCAAATTTTAGGAGACAGGGAAGAAACTCCATCATAAAAATATGTGGTGGAACATCCCTCCCTCTCCTCCATCCATGTTTATTTTCCAATCTCCGACTCCTGAATAAAAACTGGAATCCCAAGGAGTCTTTAATCAGTCCAAAATCAGAATTTTTAAAATTTAATTCCCTATAGAAATTGGATTTATTTAATTTTTCATTTGTGCACATCCAGAGCTGGAGATGGATCATCCTCAAGGTCCCTTCCAACCCTGACCATGCCATGATCTTCCCTTGCAACTCCAAATTTTTGGAATGTGCTGGAAAACTTGGAGCCAACCTGATTTTCAGCTGAGTTATTAAAGCTGCTCAGAGTCTGGAGAATCCCCCAGGAGTGAGAAATGGAACCATTGCTGACCTTGAGAGCTTCAAGTTCAAACCAGTTTTATTACCCAGTGAGGCACCCAGAGCCCAGGCTGGGATAAACTGGAATCCCCTGCATCCATTGTTTGCTCAGGGATCTGTTGGCACGAACTATTCCAAGACACAAAACTCCAGACGGAATTCCCGCCGTCGTTCGGGAGCAAAGCCGAAATCCCCGTCTCTTTTTTGGGAGGCATCCAATCTATTTTTTTTTTTATTTTTATTTTTTTTTTTTTTGGATGGAGAGGAGTCTGTGCTAAATTTAAGGCTCAGACAGGAGTAAATTCATCATCCCAAAGTCACGGGACTGGGTGTGGCACGAAATTCGCGGTGCTGCTCCCAGCGTTTCTGGCTGGGGCGCCGGTAACGCGATATCTGCACGTGCTGGGGGCTGGATCTGCCGGGATATTCCTGGGTACAAACCCTGGATTGTGGCTGGGGGGCTCTGGCTGGGCTCTCAGTAAGGGATCCTTCCCCAGCCCACGTCAGCAGGGAGGCTCGATTTCCACCGGCCGAAATTCCAGCTCTTCTTGCCGTGTCTCGGAGGGGCTGGGGGAGTTTGTGTCGTTCCCAGAGTGCTGGGGATTGGAAAATAGCACCAAGGGCTGGGAAAAAAAATAAAAATAAAAAATAAAAAATGCAGCCCTGTATTTCCCAGCTCCAGGAAAGGGAAGGTGTCAATGGTGTTGGGTTTTTATGATTTGGGTTTGGATAACTCCAAATCAGACCTGGCAATGTGAGGGTTAAATATCATTTTTCTCCTGGTTTTAGGATGAAGGAGAGTGCACTGAGGCTGGATTTGGGGAAGGAATTCCTGGCTGGGAGGGTGGGGAGGAGCTGGGATGGAATTCCCAGAGAAGCTGCTCTTGGATCTCTGGAATGTCCAAGGCCAGGCTGGACAGGGCTTGGAGCAACCTGGGACAGTGGGAGGTGGGAATGGGTGATCCTTAAGTTCCTTTCCATCCCATAATTCCATTCCATAATTCCCTGACATGGGGCAGCCAGTCCAGCTTCAGCCAGGCCTGAGGTGCCTAAACCAGGGTCAGTTTGTTCTGGGAATGACCAATGGATTGAGGGACACCTCCAGACCCACGGTGGGGAGTGGCTGGAAGGATCCTGGATTCTCCTCCCAGGGATGGAATGACCCTGGGCAGAAATCCCATTGCCAGGGAATCCCTGATGTCTGAGAAACGTGGGATGAACCGAGCTCAGCAGTGACCAGGAGAGCCCAGCAGGACCAGGTGGCCTCAGCTTTGGTGTCAGAGCTGAGATAGTCCAGCCTAAAACCAGGGACAGAGGTGGAAAGTCGGGATCACAGGATGTTGTGGATGGGCAGCGCACAGGGAACAAGGTCACCCCAAAACTGTGGGAAGCTGTCAGCTGGGAAGGCTCAGCTCAGGGAATTTTAAGCCAGACTCAGGGAGAACAAGGCCTTAGGCTGGTGGGGACAACAGAAATGCATCTTGTTTCACCAAAAAAAAAACAAAAAAAAAATTGGGAATGGCCTTTTCCGGCACACACCCAGAGCTCCTGGCAGCATCTTTACAGCTGTGTCCAAAAATCCCAATCAGGAATAGTCACAATTAGGAATATTCCCTGATGGCAGGACTGGGAGATTTCCAGAGCCATAAAAACTTATTCCTTTCACTTCTGATTTCCAGAGTTTTCCTTCTCTTTCTGATGGAAAATCCCAGATCACATGCAGGGAAAAAGTGCAGGAAGCACCTGCCTGGCTCAGGTTTCCTTTCCCAGTATTTCCATGTCATCCTGATCCCAGAGCCACAGAATTCCAGACTGGTTTGAGTCAGAAGGGACCTTGAACCCATCTCCAACCCCATGGGCAGGGAATCCACTATCCTGATCCAAGCCTGGACACTTCCAGGGATGGAGCATCCCACGAGTCCTGCTCCAGTCTCACCTTCTCACAGATCTCCACCATCCCCGTGATTCCAATGGAATTTTTTTCCCCCCTCTGTTTCTTGTTGACAGCCAGGTGGAGCCTCCAAAGCAGGATGTGAGCACTGTTGGTTGGAATCCCTGCACCAACCTCATCCCAAAAAAAGTCTGTTTTCATCCAGACAAAAAGTCATCACTTGTTTAACTGGCTTGTGGATGGGCACTGGCCTTGTTTTGGAATCCAGAGGGAATTTCTGGAAAAGCTTCCAGCAGGGAGATATTTTTAGTGTGGGGTTGTTGGGGTTGTTTTTTTTCCTTGCCATAAATCATGAGGATCTGCCTTTGTCCGTGCTGAAAAGGTCACGGGGAGCTGGGAATTTTGGCTGTGCTGGAGGGATCAGCACATCCTTCATCCTGGAAAAGGTGATGGAACCCCAAGTGGGGGGTCCCCATCATTTTGCAGGAGAAGCTGGTGATTAATAAGTGATATTTTTTTTAGGCAAAGCAGCAGCAGAAGGAAACAAATCCCAGCTCCAGCCAGGTGATCCATGATTCCCCACCACAGAGCTCTGGCTCCGGCAGGGAGCGCTTGGAAGGAAAACTGGGTTGCAACACTTTTAAGGAGGCTGTGGCTTATCAGGACCATCTGTCCCTGCCTAAGCCGGGCTGTTAACTCCCCAAAGTTAACAGTGAGCAGGGAAAAGCCGGGACTGGCAGTGGGAGCAGTTCTGGGAAGAGCCGGGGGTGCAGAAGGTGAGGGGCCGCTCCCCGTGAGCTCATCCCGGCTCCCTTCACGGCCTCCCAGGGAAAAGAGGCACTTTTAGGGAATGATTTCAGGCGTGATTCACGGCCCTGTTTACGTGTCTGGGTTAGGAGGAGATAAATCACTGCTGGCACTGCAGGCACCGCCGGCTCCAGCAGAGCAAACGCTGCCTGGATCCGCTCGGGACTTCACTCGGCATCCAACTCCTCTGGGATGGGCTTTAGGCCGAGCCCAGGGATAATCTGGGATGCAGGAATGGGGCTGGGTGCTGCTCCAGGGCCAGAGGGGTTCCCCAGCCACAGCTCATCCCCTTGGGAATAGAAATCCCAGATATTTTTAGCAGATCTGGGCTGGCTGAGGTGCCAGGTTCCAGTGGGATCCTCCCAAAATGGGGTTTAAAAAGGTTTTGGGCCAGTTGGATTTGTCTGGTCTATTTTATACAGTTCCAAACACAGTTACAACTGGGAAGACAAGTGTGGAGGGAATAGAGGAAGGGTTAGGTGGGATATTGGGAAGAAATTCCTGTCTGGGAGGGTGGGAAGGAGCAGGGATGGAATTCCCAGAGAAGCTGTGGCTGCCCCTGGATCCCTGGAAGTGCCCAAGGCCAGGTTGGAGCAGCCTGGGACAGTGGGAGGTGTCCCTGCCATGGCAGGGATCATCCTTCAGGTCCTTTCCAACCCAAACCATTCCCTGATTCCATGATTAAGCAGTAGGATGTGTTATTTCCTCTGATAATCTCGTTTATTCCGTGCTTTTCATGGAGATCTGTCTAAGCCTGGCTTTCCCTGTGTTTATGGACAGTCTGGGACAGCCGTGTCCCCTGGGATTTTTGGGTCCCTGATGGATCAGGAGGGTGCTGACTCATGGAGCAAAGGCATCACCACCTGCAGCCTGTGTCCCACAGGGAAACATCCACGGGATTTTCCAAGCAAATCCAACAGGGAGGCAAAAATAAGAAACCATCAGGGGTTGGAATTTGTTATTCCAAGACAGGGATGGAAACCAGGAGCTGGAGTCAGAGGGGGAATGTGAAGAGACAGGAGGTGTCCAAGGCCGGGTTGGACAGGGCTTGGAGCATCCTGGGATGGTGAGAATTGTCCCTGCCCGTGGCAGGGATGGAACTGGATCATCCTTGAGGTCCCTCCCAACCCAAACCATCCCATCTGGAGCTGGATGTTTGGGTTCTCCCATGCAAACCCACAGCTCCTCTCCCAAAGGTGATTCCCTGCCTGTGGCTGGGATTCCTGTCCCGGATCAGATCCAGAGCTGGGATCTTCCCAGAGCTGCAGAGATGCTCCAGCCTCAGCCAGGGAACAGCCTCAGTGACCTCAGCCTTGGGGTGACATCCAGCCCAGGAGGAGCCCCCTTCCCCTCTGGAAATCCTCCTGTTCCTGCCCTCACCTCCACATTTCCAGGGAATGGGGATCCTTGGTGGGAATGCATGGGGACAGCCCCACCCCACCACAGCACTCCATCCCGAGGGACAATTCCCAATCCAGGCTGGATCCTGTCCCTGCTGCTCCCATCCCAAGGGACAATTCCCAATCCGTGCTGGAATATTTCCCTATTGCTCCCATCCTGAAGTACAATTCCCAATCCATGCTGGAACCTGTCCCTGCTGCTCCCATCCTGAAGGACAATTCCCAATCCATGCTGGAATATTTCCCTGCTGCTCCCATCCTCAGGGACAATTCCCAATCCGTGCTGGAATATTTCCCTATTGCTCCCATCCTGAAGTACAATTCCCAATCCATGCTGGAACCTGTCCCTGCTGCTCCCATCCTGAAGGACAATTCCCAATCCAGGCTGGAATATTTCCCTGCTGCTCCCATCCTCAGGGACAATTCCCAATCCATGCTGGAACATTTCCCTGCTGCTCCCGTGGACAATTCCCAATCCATGCTGGATCCTGTCCCTGCTGCTCCCATCCTGAGAGACAATTCCCAATCCTTGCTGGAATATTTCCCTGCTGCTCCCATCCCAAGGGACAATTCCCAATCCATGCTGGAACATTTCCCTGCTGCTCCCATGGACAATTCCCAATCCATGCTGGAATATTTCCCTCCTGCTCCATGGACAATTCCCAATCCATGCTGGATCCTGTCCCTGCTGCTCCCATCCTGAGAGACAATTCCCAATCCTTGCTGGAACATTTCCCTGCTGCTCCCATGGACAATTCCCAATCCATGCTGGAATATTTCCCTGCTGCTCCCATCCTGAAGGACAATTCCCAATCCAGGCTGGAACATTTCCCTGCTGCTCCCATCCCAAGGGACAATTCCCAATCCAGGCTGGAACATTTCCCTGCTTCTCCCATCCTCAGGGACAATTCCCAATCCATGCTGGAACATTTCCCTGCTGCTCCCATGGACAATTCCCAATCCAGGCTGGAACATTTCCCTGCTTCTCCCAGGGAAAATTCCCAATCCATGCTGGAATATTTCCCTTCTGCTCCATGGACAATTCCCAATCCATGCTGGAATATTTCCCTTCTGCTCCCATGGACAATTCCCAGTCCATGCTGGAACGTTTCCCTCCTGCTCCATGGACAATTCCCAGTCCCTGCTGTCCCTGTCCCTGCTGTCCCAGTCCCTGCTGTCCCTGCCCTCCCTCCTGGTGCTGCTGCCCCGCGTGTCCCACCCGGGTTTCCCGTGGCTGATCCCGAGGGAGCAGCCGCTGGCGCCGGGAGCTCTCCGAGGTTTCCCAGCTCCTGGCTGCGGCTCCTGGCGCACTCCGAGCTTTGGGAACGCGGCCCGGATCCCACAGCTGCCCCACAGCCTTGGCACAGCATTCCCAGGGCACGGATTCCACCTTTCCCTGCCCTCCAATGCCACCAGCAGACGTGACCTGGCAGGAGTCAATCCCAAATCCCTGCTGGGCACTGGGGAGGGATGTGGGATTGACCATTCCAGCAGAAATATCTCAGCAGCATCCCCCAAACCCCTCTAGGACGGGAAAAGGAGAGTTTTGCTTCCAGTTCCTTTCCAATTCTCTCCAATTTCTGTGCCTGTGGGGAAGGGAATTGCTGGGATTAGGGTGTCTGAACAAATGCTCCAGGGAAAGGAGCAGGTTATCCTGACCTGGAGGATTTGTGCTACCCCAGGTTTCCAAGCAGGGCAGTCGTGCCAAGGTTTTGCCTCTCTCCCAAAATTCCTGGGCTGCCTGGGGTGATCCTGTGCTTGTTCCTGGTCAGGGCTGCTGGAAGGTGAGGGGTTGGTGCTTTGGAAGGAGGAAAAACCAGGAAAATGGGGGGAAAAATAAAGGGGAAAAAAAAGGAGCCAATCCCAGCACGGCCTGGAGCAGCTGCATTGGGATTCCAGTCAAACCTTTGGATAATTTGGGAATTTGGGAGCAAGAGCTCTTTTCCCATTCCTGCTCCTCCAGCTCATTGCTCCCAAATCCATCTTTTCCTCCCCTCCTGCTGAGGCAGACAGACCAAAAACTTTGGGATAGTGTGGCAGGAAGGCTGGATCTGCTTTTCACATTCCCAGATGGAATGAATTCCTTAGGGAGCTTGGAGTCACCAAGGAGTGCAGGATCTGAATGTCTGGAGGTCAGATCACTCAGAATTCCAGGTGAATCCTGAGGATGTTTTGATATCCTCTTGAGGGATATTCCTGGTTTTTACCCAGAGCAGGGAGGAGCAGCACGATGGAGGGGCCACAGGTGATCCCAAATCCGACTTGGAATTGTCCCCACAGGTCCCTTTTGGCTTGAAAAGTTGGGCTTGAGGAGGACAAGGACTTCTCCAGGGGGAAATATTCCATGAGAGGGAAATATTCCATGAGGGGGAAAGATTCCATGAGAGGGAAAGATTCCATGAGTAGAAAATATTCCATGAGTAGAAAATATTCCATGAGAGGGAAGAATTCCATGAGTGGGAAGAATTCCATGAGAGGGAAATATTCCATGAGAGGGAAATATTCCATGAGTGGGAAGAATTCCATGAGAGGGAAATATTCCATGAGAGGGAAATATTCCATGAGTGGGAAATATTCCATGAGAGGGAAATATTCCATGAGTGGAAAGGATTCCATGAGTAGAAAATATTCCATGAGAGGGAAGAATTCCATGAGTGGGAAGAATTCTATGAGAGGGAAATATTCCATAAGAGGGAAATATTCCATGAGTGGAAAGGATTCCATGAGTAGAAAATATTCCATGAGTGGGAAGAATTCCATGAGAGGGAAATATTCCATGAGTAGGAAATATTCCATGAGTGGAAAGGATTCCATGAGAGGGAAAGGTTCCATGAGTGAGAAGAATTCCATGAGTGAGAAGAATTCCAAAAGAGGGAAATATTACATGAGTAAAAAATATTCCATGAGTGAGAAGAATTCCATGAGAGGAGAAAATTCCATGAGTGGGAAATATTCCATGAGAGGGAAATATTCCATAAGAGGGAAATATTCCATGAGTGGGAAGGATTCCATGAGTGAGAGAAATTCCATAAGAGGGAAATATTCCATAAGATGGAAAAAATATTCCACAAGAGGGAAATATTCCATGAGTGGTAAAAATCCCATGAGTGCTGGGATGGAAAAGAATCCAGAGATAAAGTGGGAATTTCCTCAGTGGAGCATTTTTATAGGAAATCAATCCCAAAAAATCAGTGGAATCTAAATCCCAGAATGGTTGGAGTTGGAAGGAACCTCAAGGATCATCCATTTCCACCAAAAATTTGGATTCCTCTCGTTTTTGAGGCAAATGATAGATAGATTGAGAATTTTGCTCTAAATTCCTGGAATTTAATGATGCTGGAATCTTTCCCAAGCACTGTAGGAAAAGCTTGGATTGGCTGGATTTTGAAGCAAACCAAAGGGATTTGGAAGCGTAGGCTTGGAAAAAAGACCAAATTTTGGTGATTTTTATGAATAATCTGAATTTTGCCTAATTTTGAGCATCTGAGGTGGGACAGTGGTGCATTAATTATTGATATTAATGAACTAGAATCAGCAGAATTCACTAGAATTCCTATAAAATAATAAGGAATCAATTCTTCCTGCTTAATTTCAGGTGTTGACTCCCAGCCCTTCCCTTTAATTGCTGTTTTAATTAACTTTAATGGAATCCTTCATTCTTCTTTAATTCAGAGGAAAATGGAGAGAATCCCATTTTTTTGGGAGTTGGGAAAAGCTGGCATCTCTTCCTGAGCACATTCCCACTGGGAATATTCTGCTTTATATCCCACAGCTCTTTTGCTGTTGGGTTGAGGAATTAAAAAATCCAAAATTGGCTTTTTTTTTAAAAGATTTAATCTCATCATTGAATCGAGATTTTTATCCTGCACTGGCTCTTGGTGGGAGGAAATCCAGGGAATCAGGATGGAATTAAGGAATTCTGGTGCATCCCAGCTGTTTGGAAATCTGTGTGTGTGGAAAAAGGGAATTGGGCTGGAGAGAGGGAAGGGAGGATTTGGATTTTCCCACGGAGAATCCAGAAAAATCCAATTCTTCTGGTGCTCTGTCCAAGGGCATCCATCACATATCTGGGGCAGATTTCCATAAAAGATTCCAGGAGCAGCAATTTGGGAATCTCCAAGCCATGGGAGCTGGGAATCACCTTCAGCTGCTGTGGGAGAAATCTGGAATTTCTCAGAATTTCTCTCAGATCTGCTTGTCAACCTTAAGTTTGACCCTGCCTTGGTCTAGGCCTGGTTTTTGGGGTCCTTGATCTCGAGCTTAGCTCATCACATGGAAATTTTGGAAGAGTGGGATGTCTCCAGTTGGGCCAGGCCTTCTCCAGAGCAGAGGAAAACCAGGATGGGATTCCTGGGAATATCATTAATCATTCCTGAAGTGCAGAATGTGATGGGGGTTGTTTATGATCCAGGAATAAAATTCCAGCCCTTGCTGATCCCTCTGCACCAGCTCCATGCTCCCATCTCTGCTCAGCCAGCCTGACAGGAAATTTTGGGAATTTTCTCCTTTCTTGGAAGGTGATTTTCCCACAGCTCAGCCTCTTGGGTCGTGGAAAACAGGAAATCCTTTGGGATTTAAAAATGTTTTCTCTAAATTCCCATTCCTGGAAAGGCACCATAAATCTCATTTCTCCTAGATAAAAGGCACTGACTTCAAATCATGGATTCCCAATCCTGGAAGTGTCCAAGGCCAGTTGGGATGGAGGAAAACATCCTTGCCCAGGGGGTTGGAATGGGATCATCCTTAAGGTCCCTTCCAGCCCAAACCATTCCAGAACTGCAATATTTCCCCTTTTCCCTTCTTTCCCCATTCCCAGAGATTCCCTGGTGCTCTCCCAGCAGATCCCAGCATTCCTTGACCTCAATCCCAACAAATCTGGAGCTGCTGCCAGGGAAGTGGCACAGGGAGGATTATTCCCCATTATTCCCAAAAATGAGATTCCTAAATGAGAATAACTGGGATCTCCCCAGGGAAATTTGGGGTTTGTTTTCATGGCTGGGACATCAACCAGGGAATTTCCACTCCCTGGACATCCTCATCCATCCCCAAGGCTTCCAGAGGGGCAAGGAAAGGGATCCAAGTGGATTTTACAGCCTCAGGATAAAGTTGTTGTGTCCCCCTTCCCTTTGGCATTTCAGACAAGGAGGGAAAAGAGCCATTCCCAGATCTTTTCCCCAGGAGGAACTTTTATTTTCCAGCACTGGGAAGAGAGGAGGATTGCAGGAATGAAGGGAGGAGCTGCCCAGTGCTCCTGCATCCCTCAGGATAAAGCCATTCCTCGGATAAACTGAATTCCAAGAAACTCAGTGCAAGACTTTCTGCTGAGGAAATGTAGGGAAATGTGATTTAAAGGGATTTGCTGGCAGCTTTTAAAGGGATTTTTAGGGGATTAAGTCTGCAGGGACAGGATAACCTCGACCTCTTCCTCCAGAACAGCTGGATTTGGGAGCTGGACCCATCTGGGACAATTTCTGCCTTCCCACCAGCAACAATTCCTCCTCAAAAATCTTCTCAGTGCTCCTGAGTGACAAATTAATGGGGAAAAAAAGGGGGTGGGGGGGTGAAGAAATCCCAAAAAAAGGCTGATCCAATTTATTTCAGGGGCTGGTTTGAGGATGGAATAAATTCCAGATGCTCTGGGAGCTCTGAGGGAATAGCTCAGATTGGTAAAAACCATCCTGGATATTCCCAGTTTTTCATCAAGGCAGAGATTATTAGGAAAAATATATCCTTTTTTTTTTTTTTTTTTTTTTTTTTTTTTTTTGGGAATTTGATAAAAGAGGAGGGAAATGTTGAATATGGGAATCTTGAGGAGTCTTTGATTCTGGGATTCACAGGGATGAAAAATTCCCAGTGCCTTTTATCTCCTTTTTTCATTGTCCTGAGCAGGGAGTTAATGTGCTGAACTGGAGCAAATTCTGGATATTAATGTGGATTTTAGGATTTTCAGCATGGCACAGGTGGCCTTAAAAAGAGGGGAAATCCCTGGATATTGATGAAAATATCCCTTTTTTTTGGCCAATTCTCCATCCTAGCCTAATTCCAGGAGGTGCCAGTTTGGGAAGAGAGGTGACACTTGAGAATTTGTCTCCAGGCTCTGGATTTTCCCTGTTCCTGCTGGATTTGAGCTTTGTTCATTTGGCTGATCCTGGTTGGGATTTGTTGGGATTTTTCAATCCCTGTTCTTTTCATCTGAGTCTCAAATCCTGCAAATTAGGGATTAATTTCCCTCCTTTCTCTGTATCCTACAGACCTCCATCCCTGGTTTTCTCCATCCAAAAGGATCCAAATCCCCTCCAAAGCAGCAGCTGCTTCATTCCCAGCCCTTCCCAAACATTCCCAAATTTTGAGGCTCCACCTGGGCACTCCTGGAAGTGAAGCTGCTTCTTTTTCTGCCTGGGAATCTCCAGATTCCCAAAAATTGGCACAAATCACTCCTAATGGTTTTAGCAAGGCTGTCCCCCTGGAATTTTTTTTGGATCAGGTGTTGGGATTGTTTTTCCAAGGGAAAGTTTTGCCCAGCCAGAACCAAATGTGCCTTGGATCAGGAAGTTATCACAAGGAAAATATTCCTGCAGATTCTTTAATCTTGGACAGCTGGGCTGGGAAGAGAAGCAGGAAAACTCTGCCTTAAAATCAGGAGATCCAGGGCAGGAAAATCCAAAAAAATCAGATTTTTTTTTTTACCCCAGAAAAATCAGGAAAATGTGCAATTAGGGAGTTGAAAATCCTCCAGCAGATGGAAATCCAAAGGTGCTCTGGGTTTTTGAGCTCCAGGTGTTTGTGCTGTGCCAGCTGCTGTCCCTGGATCCCAAATCTGAAGATTCCAGGGTTGGATAATCCTCAATCCCCAGGGATTTTTGGCCCCATGGAGGCACTGAAATGTCCCCACAAGGGGTTGGGACAGAGGGAATGCCAAATTCTGAACTCTCAGCTCCCAGCCTGGCTTTCCCTGGAGCTTTAATGGGATTTTTCCAGCATCATTCCAGTTTTCCCAAAATCTTTTCAGAGCTGATGCCTTCAAACACCAGAATCAGTGAAAATCTGTTTTAATCCATAAATTTATTTACATTCACATTTCAACTACTTTGACCAAGAGGGAAACACACAAAAATAGATTTTTTTTTATCCTTTAAACCATTTTTTGGGAGGAGAGGAGGGACCTGGGGTCAGTTTTGGTGGATTTTTTTTCAAGGATCAGGCAGCTTAGAAAATCAAACCTGAGCTGAGCTCTGCCCAGCTCTTGGAGATTTATCCCTTTTAATTCTGGGAATCAAAATGTGTTTTCTGTGCATCCCTCCAAGCACAGCCAGAGGAGCTGAGCGTGCTTGGGATGAATCCCTTGGAATTCCTGAGATCCCATCCCTCTAATCCAGCCTAACTCCTCTGGCTTTGCACAGAGCTGCACCTTCTGTTCCCAACCCAGGCTGAAATGAGGGATGGAAATTAAATGAGGGATGGAAATGAGGGATGGAAATGAGGGATGGAGCCTCCAGTGAGGACAGGCCAAACATCTGGGCAGGGCTGGAATTGTTCCCATTAACGTGGACGCGGTTTGGAAGCGACTCCCGCTTGGGGTTTGTTCCAAGGACATGAAAACCCAACTCCTGTTTTACTCCCAGCCCCTTATCAGATTTAACTCCACAGCTGAGAGTCCCTTGCCCCCGTTCCTCTCCCTGGGAGCCCGCTGGGAAATGGAATCCCGGGTTTTTTGGGAGCTGGGATTCATTAACCCTCGTTATGTCACGGTTTTTGTCGGGAGTTAATTGGCCCCCAGCTGGATCCTGTTACTGGCTTGGCAAAGGGAGTGAACTGGAAAGGAGGGAAGGAGCCTGGATGTGGGATGAGTGCAGGGAAATCGTGGAATGGGTTGGTTGGAAGGGATCTGAAGGATGATCCCATTCCAAACCCCTGCCATGGGCAGGGATCTTCCACTGCCCCAGGTGATCCAGCCTGGCCTTGGGCACTGCCAGGGATCCAGGGGCAGCCACAAATTCTCTGGGAATTCCCAATTCCCCATTCATCCCATTCCTCTGGCAGTGGGAGCCATTCCCAGTGTCCTGTCCCTCCATCCCTGTCCCCAGTCCCTCTCCAGCTCTCCTGGATCCCTCCAGGCCCTGCCAGGGGCTCTGGGCTCTCCTGGAGCAGAGGGTGGGAGATGCTGTCATTCCCAGGATTCAGGCAGGATTTTATGGATCCTGACACCTGTGGATGAAATCTGCACGAAGGAGAGGTTGTAATTCCTAAGAGGAGAGGAGTCCTTGGCATTAAATTATTTCCTAGGAGTATTTTCCTCCTGGAGAGCAGCCTCAATCTGGGATGCTCCATCCCAAAAAATTGCTGCAAGGTGCGCAGTGGGATCATTCCCAGCCTCTGCCACAGCCAGGGGTGATCATTCTGCTGCTCCTTGGAACACAGCTGCAGATTCCCAGGGCGATGCTGAGGAGTTCAGGGGTGCAGAGGAGGGCTGGGAACGGCGGGCTGACCTCTCTGCCCCTCCCTGCAGGTGGATGCCGACGATGTCATCACCAAGGAGGAGCAGATCTTCCTGCTGCTGAAGGCCAAGGCCAAGTGCGAGCGCCACCTGAAAGCCAAGGTGCCCAAGGTGCACGGTGAGTGCTCCCAAATTCCAGCCCTGCTCCTCCCAATCCTCCCCCAGCCCCAGGAGCAGGGAGGGAAGGAGGCACCTGGAGCATTTTGGGTTTTTCGGGATGGATCCGCGGGGAGGAGGTTCCAGCGCCAGGGGATGGGAAGGAAAGTTGTCCCAGACTTGTTCTGCTCCAGAATTCCAAACTCTGAGGGTCCAGGAGGATGTGGAAGCTGTGGGATTATGGCCCTGATTGTTGTAACCAAGGCACAGGAGAGAGCAGCAGCCACCAGCTCTCGGAATTCCAGAGTGGGTTGGGAGGGACTTTAAAGATCCAGTTCCACCCCTCTGGAATGGGCAGGGACAGCTCCACTGTCCCAGGTGATCCAGCCTGGCCTTGGGAACTGCCAGGGATCCAGGGGCAGCCACAAATTCTCTGGGAATTCCCAATTCCCAATATTCCACCCATCCCTCTGGCACTGGGAGCCATTCCCTGTGTCCTGTCCCTCCATCCCTTGTCCCCAGTCCCTCTCCAGCTCTCCTGGATCCCTTCAGGCCCTGCAAGGGGCTCTGAGCTCTCCCTGGATCCTTCCCTTTTCCAGGTGAACATTCCCAAATCCCAAAAAATCCTTTGCAAACAGCAATAAGGAAAACAGAACATCCCTCCCAGACCTCTCCCCTCAGAAGGACCAAGATCAGCTGAGCCTTTTCCTTCCTCTTCCTTTCTATTTTGGGCTGGAAAATCGCTCCCAGCTGTGGGGAGGAGGAAGGACAGAACTCTCTCATGTGGGGAGCAAAATCCTCACCCCCTGCTGGTTCCTTTCCTCACAGTCCCAATTTTAATTCCTTCAGTCTCTGGGGTGGGTGTCCTGCCCCACTTCCCTCCATTTCCAGGGAAAATGGGACAAGTTCCTGCAGCTCAGATCTGTTCCCTTGGGGAGTGCTGGGGAAAACTGGGAGAGGGAAAGGCTCCCAATCCCAGCTTTGCCAATCCCATCTTTGCCAAACCCAGCTTTGCCAAACCCATCTTTGCCAATCCCAGTTTTGCCAAACCCAGTTTTGCCAATCCCAGCTTTGCCAACCCCAGCTTTGCCAATCCCATCTTTGCCAATCCCATTTTTGCCAATCCCAGTTTTGCCAATCCCATTTTTGCCAATTAATCTGCACAGAGTGAATTCCCACTCAACCTTTCACAAGGAATGTTTTTTTTAGGCTTTAGCACCCCAAAAATTCCCTTTAGGAGTTCCCAAACAAGGCAGGGATTTTCCAGGGTTTAAGGGGTTTGTGGTGCCAGCAAAGAGTTTTCCAATTTGGAAAAGTTTTTCCCACTTTTCAAAGGAACTTCCATCCACAGATTTTGGGATTTCAGGTGCTCTTGGATGCAGGGAAAGTGGTTTGGTGCAGTGTTTTCCTTCTGGGATGGTCCAGAATTTGGGATGTGTGTCTGTTTTGGTGATCAGGGACATCCAGACCTCATCCACAGGGAGAATCTCATCCCTGCAGATCCCACAGAAAAAAATCTGGGAAGGGCAACAATCTTCACAATTGTGATGCTCCAGCTCCTGTTTGCAGAAAGGATTTAAAAGGAAAAACCGAGGAGGAAAAGTAGGGTTGGTTTGGAGCAAAATAAATCCTGGATGTGGCTTCCAGTTCCAAATCCCTGCTGGGTTTGTCATTCCAAAGAAGGGGAAAGGACAGTCCCACAAAGAGGAAAACACATCCCAGAGCTGATCCCAGGATGGGATTTCTCCCGTCTGTTTGTGGTGAGGGATCAGCCTGGAGTGCAGAATCCCCCTGGGATCCTCCTGGAGCAGCTCCAGCCCTGTGGTGTCGGATGTTTGGGGAAGGAGAAAGTCTCCACTTAAAATTCCTGACCCAAGGCAGCGACTGGAGGGCTTGAGGGGGATCTCTCCTGGGAAGCTCCTCACCACAGCAGGAAAAGAGGCTTTGACCCCCATTCTGCAAAGTGGGAACGTGTCCTGGCTGCCAGGGTTGAAATTCCAAAGAAAAATCTTAGGGAGCAAAAAGGTTAAAAACCTCTAAAATTTCAAACTTGCTTCAGCTGCTCCAAATCCCCTTTTTTTGTCCCCTAAAAAGGTTAAAATTCTGTTTCCTGGGAGGATGAGGTCCCTGCTGTCCCCCTGTGTGGCTCACAGGGATCCTCTGGCCCCTGATCCACGTGGATCTGTGCAGGGGGAGCTGAGGCTGAGCTGCTCCAGGAGCTCCCAAAAATCCATCGGGATTCCTGCATCATCCCCACCCTTGCCTGAGGCCCTGAGGGCTGGAGACCCAAAATACAAAACCAAAAAAACCCCAAAGCCCTTCCCCCACAAGAGTTTGGTTTCCTCCTTTTCTCTTTTTTTTTTTTTTTTTTTCCCCTCCTCTTTTTTTTCCTTACATTTAGTCTCCAGATGAAAGCCTTTGGGAAAGAACAGGAAACCCGAAAATTTCTCTTCTCCTGACACAAATATTCCATCCCAGCCCTGGTGGGCAGCTGATGCCACCCCAAAGTTAAACCTGGAAGGGGATGAAGTGAAATTGCCAGCCCTGAGCCATCAGACTTTTTCTTTTTCTTTTTTTTTTCCTTTTTTTTTTTTTTTTTTTTCAATCCATGAATTAAAAGCTTGTCTTTCCCTGGTTTGGAAAAGGAGATGGGACATTTTGTGGGGAAAGAAGAGGGATTTTTGCACAACCCTGTCATTAGCAAAGGCCATGGCCAACCCTTTCTCTGAGCCTGAGGTGTTGCAGCTCCAAACTGGGTTGTTTTTTTAATAAATAAACCTATTTTCCCAGGGAAAGTGTTATTTTTAGTTGGGAATCTGGGGCTGTTTACCTGGCTTGTGCATCCCAGTTTGGCTTCACTGTCCCTAAAGGACCTAGAACTGATTCCAGGCTCTCCCTGGGCTTGAGGAACCCCAAAATCTGCTCCTGGTTTCTTTTCCAGAGGGTCCAGCACCATTCCCTGATTCCAGGAGCTCCCAGAGGTTGGGAGAAGCCTCAGGTACCTCAGAAATTTAGGGGCAGAGGCATCCTGAGCCCTAAACACCCCAGCCCTCTAGAAATCCAGAATTTCTCCAGCTATTTCCATCCTCTCCCAGTTTCTCTTCTCGGTCCTTGCAGATGTGGCCCAAATTCCACAAAAAAAAAAAAAAAAAAAAAAAAAAGCCCAAAAAAAAGGAATGTCCACAGAGCAGCTGAACAGGGTTTGGAAGGCACGGGAGGAACAGATCTTGGGAATTATGGATCTTGAAAATTATGGATTTTGGGAATTAGGAGAGGCACAGGTGGTCTGAGGTTTGGAATTGCAAAGGTGGGAAGCATTCCAAAGGGTGGCTGAGCTCTGATTCTAATTATCAACCCTGTTTTAATGATTGATTTGAGTGATATTTTTCCCTGGAGGGGTTTGGAAGGACTGGATGTGCTGAAGGAGGAAGGAATGGGATGGGAGTTTCTGATGGGATGTTGCAGGTTGTGTTTCTGCTCCTGGGCTGGGGGTGAAGCCAGGCCCTTTCCCATCCCAAAATGATTCCTCCCCTTTCCATCCCCAAATGATTTTTCCCCTTTCCTATCCCAAAATGATTCCTCCCTTTCCAATCCCCAAATTATTTCTCCCCCTTTCCAATCCCCAAATGAATTCTCCCCTTTCCCATGCCAAAATGATTCCTCCCATTTCCAATCCCAAAATGATTTCTCCCCTTTCCTATCCCAAATTATTTCTCCCCCTTTCCAATCCCCAAAACAATTTCTCCCCCTTCCCATCCCAAAATGATTTGTTCCCTCTTCCACACCCACAACAATTTCTCTCCCTTTCCTATCCCAAAACAATTCCTCCCCTTTCCAATCCCCAAAAGATTTCTTCCCTTCCCATCCCAAAACAACCTCTGCCCCCTTCCCATCCCAAAATGATTCCTCCCCTTTCCTATCCCAAACGATTTTCCAATCCCCAAATGATTCCTCCCCCTTTCCCATCCCAAAATGATTTTTCCTCTTCCTATCCCCAAATGATTCCTCCCCCTTTCCTATCCCCAAATTATTTCTCCCCCTTTCCAATCCCCAAATGATTCTTCCCCCTTTCCATCCCCAAATAATTCTTCCCCCTTTCCTATCCCCAAATTATTTTTTCCCATTCCAATCCCCAAATGATTTTTCCCCTTTCCCATCCCAAAATGACTCCTCCCCCTTTCCCATCCCCAAATGATTCCTCCCCCTTTCCCATCCCAAAATGATTTCTCCCCTTTCTCATCCCAAATGATTCCTCCCCTTTTCCAATCCCCAAATGATTCCTCCCCCTTTCCAATCCCCAAATTATTTCTCCCCCTTTCCAATCCCCAAATGATTCTTCCCCCTTTCCATCCCCAAATAATTTTTTCCCTTTCCATCCCCAAATGATTTCTCCCCTTCCAATCCCCAAATGATTTTTTCCCCTTTCCATCCCCAAATGACTCCTCCCCCTTCCAATCCCAAAACTCTCATTTTTCGGTCCCTCCCCCTGCAGTGCCCGGCTGTCCTTCCCGTAAGGGAGTGACCACAATCCCGCAGCCTGTCCCAGCTGTGGGGTTGGAACCAGCCTGGTGGATATTCCGTGCCCTGGATAAACACCTCCAGCCGTGTTTGCATTTCTGCAGCTGCCAAGGAGCCTGGCAATGGCTGGAGCCTGTTCTGCACATGCAGAGTGTCCCAGTCCTGCTGGGATGGGATTGAGGCTGGGGGAGGAAAGGAGAGGGAAGGGAAGTTTCAAGGAAGGGAAGTTTCAGGGAAGGGAAGTTTCAGGGAAGGGAAGTTTCAGGGAGTTTCAGGGAAGTTTCAGGGAAGGGAAGTTTCAGGGAAGGGAAGTTTCAGGGAAGGGAAGTTTCAGGGAAGTTTCAGGGAAGTTTCAGGGAAGTTTCAGGGAAGTTTCAGGGAAGTTTCAGGGAAGTTTCAGGGAAGTTTCAGGGAAGTTTCAGGGAAGTTTCAGGAAAGGAAAGGAAAGGAAAGGAAAGGAAAGGAAAGGAAAGGAAAGGAAAGGAAAGGAAAGGAAAGGAAAGGAAAGGAAAGGAAAGGAAAGGAAAGGAAAGGAAAGGAAAGGAAAGGAAAGGAAAGGAAAGGAAAGGAAAGGAAAGGAAAGGAAAGGAAAGGAAAGGAAAGGAAAGGAAAGGAAAGGAAAGGAAAGGAAAGGAAAGGAAAGGAAAGGAAAGGAAAGGAAAGGAAAGGAAAGGAAAGGAAAGGAAAGGAAGGATGGGATAGGAGCAGGAAGGAGGAATAACTCTCCGTGCACCCTCAGCAGGATTGGCCCAAATCCTCTCCTGCTTTTCTCCCTTCTCCCAAAGCAACCTCTGGGATTCTGCCTTGGATCAGGTGGGAGAGAGAAATTGAGGAGCAAAATGAGAGATTAATTTGGGACAGCCCCTTCCCAAAATATTCTGGGATTTGCCTTCCAAAAACAAATCCAGCAGCAAGGACATCCAAGAGAGTTTTTGCTTGTTCCCATTTGGAATGACTGCAACTGCCCTGAGATTCCCATGTTCAGTGGGAAAGGGTTGATCCAAGAGATGTCCTGGTGGATAAGGAGCTGTCCCTGAGCCAGTGGGATCCTGGAGGGATCCCACGTTTCCCTTCAGGACTCATTTCTTCAGGAATGTCATCCAAGAGAGTTTTTGTTGTTCCCATTTGGAATGATTGCAACTTCCATGTGATCCAAGGAGATCCAAGAGATGTCCTGGTGGGCAGGAGCCGGTGGGATCCTGGAGGGATCCCACGTTTCCCTTCAGGGCTGGTTTCTCCAGCACTGGAGTGGTTGGTGATGTCCCCAAATCACAAGGAATTCCAGGGCCATTCCCACCTTCCTGCCCCCATCCATGAGAGATGCAGCTCTGGGTTCAGGGCAATCCTGAAAATCCCTGAGGAAAATCAGGAAAATCCCTGAGGGATAACCAGGATCAGCCCTTCAGGATTGCCAGAACAGTTTGGGATGTGGGGTATGTGTGAGATTTCCTTGTTTTCTAAATAGCTCCTGAATTCCTTTGGACTTCCATCACCTACTGTTCCTCCCAAGGAAAGAAATGTTTGACTTTTCTTCTTCCATGTCCTGAACTAGATGGATTTTGATCCAAACAGCACAGTGGGACTCATTCCCACCAAAATTCCAAGAGTTTTTCCAACTGGATGCTTTGGAATTCTCTGTGCTTTGGAATATTGTTGCCAGTGTCTCAGGAGGGACTGATTTATTATTAACAGGCCAAATTCCCCAATTTTCTGCTTTCTTCTTGAAATTCAGCCTGGATCTCCTTGGAGAAATGACCAGGAGAAAAGGAAAACAAAGGGAGCAGCCAAGTTGTTGATACTGTGAATGTTTTTATAAATTCAGGGGGGAAAAAATGTTTGGAGGAGCTTTTTGGGCAAACAAACAGAAGGGAATGGCTTGTTTGGGTTCCAGCACAATGGGAAATATGGGATTTTCCCTTCCTGTTTTATCAGAGATTTGTGGAATGATTTGGGTTTGGGAGGGGCCTTAAAGATTATCCCATTCCAGCCCTGCCATGAGCAGGGACAGCTCCCACTATCCCAGATTGCTCCAATCCTTGTCCAGCCTGACCTTGGACACTTCCAGAGATCCAGGGACAGCCACAAATTCTCTGGAAAAGCTGTTCCACCGCTCTCATTGGGAAAAATAAATAAATAAATAAATAATTCTTCCTTGTAATTAGTGGGAATGAATGAACCCTCCATTCCCTTTGTGCTGAGGAGTCTCCTTGGATGGGAGGGTTGGAGGGATTTGGGATGGGAGAGGAGGAGGGTGAAGCTGTGTTAAACCCCAGGAATGTGGATCCAGCAGTCCCAAAGTGAGGCTGCTCCTCCAGATTTCCATTTGGAAAAGGTTTTCCAAGAGTTTCAGCCTCAGACCATTCCAGGAGCTCCAGAGGCACCTGCCTTGACCTGTGGATGTTTCCCTGCCTGCAATCCCTGTTCCCAGCCCAAATCCTCTCTCCTTCCCCCGTGGATTTTCAGGAAGCAGCTGCATTATCCTGAATTTTAGTGGGGAGTGTCCAAGTGGCAGCTCCCAAATATCCACCTGCCCTTCCCTTAGCTCATCATCCATCCCAGGGCAATTCCAGGCACGGAACAGCCACTGAGAGGTTTTATCCCTTCTCCAAATTTTCCTGGAATGGATTTTCCAAGCAATTAATGGCGGGAGAGAGGCCAAGGATGATGGAGAGGAGGGGGAGGAGATTTCCCTGGGGTGGTTCAGCCCTTGGTGACAGAGATGGATCCTTTTGTTGGGAAGCTCAGACACTTCCCAAATTTTGAGTCCCATTGGATTCTTATCAGCTTTAATGACTCAGCTCCAGGATTAAATCATTTAAGGAATCATTTCCATGCAGAGTCCAAATTTTAAATGCAAAAATAATTTCTAGGGCAGCTCTTGGCTCCCCAGATTGTCCCCCCATAAAGCAGCATCCCAGAGCTGTCCCACCACTGCTCCCTTCAGCTTTTGGGGAGGACTTGGGGGGCTCAGAGTACCCAAAAATCAATAATTGTGTGGTTTGTTGTCTGTTTTCCATGTTTCCACCACAAAATTTAGCACATTCTCATTTCCTGGCCACATATTTCGGTGGGATGTGAAATGAAACCTCTTAAAAGTGAAATTGCCCTTTGCAATCCGTGAAGGTTTTGGAAAAGTGGGAGATTTTTCCCTCTCATCTCAGAGCACTTCTGGAGGAATATTTTTCTCTCAGAGCTGTTTCTCCACTGTGTTCCTTTTAATGTTTACTCCAATTGATTTATTTTGTCATAAGGACCGATTTTATTTTAAGCAAGAGCACTTTAAGGGCTCCATTAAATCTTTATTTACTTTCTTGTCTGCAGAAAAGACCACAAGGACATCAACATTTTGTCCTGAGCCAAACTTTGTGGGGCCCTGGGCTGGTTTTTTTCTTTTTTTCTTTTGTCTTTTGTACCTTCCAGAGAACTGAGAAATAAATAAACTTTTTTTGTCCAGTGTAAGTTATCCTGCAAATAATGAGCCAGAGGGAAGGATATTCCCAGTTTTCATGAATAGGAAATGTCTTTTTCTCCTCCTAGTGGGACTTTAGGCAGAGAAAATGCAATAAATTATTTCCCTCTTTTTATCATGTGGCTGTTGAGGAATTTCAGCTCCTGACCCTCACTCCCAGCTGATGCTTTAGAAGATTTGTCTGGTCCTTTTCATCCACACCAAATCAGAGATAAGAAATCAGCTGCTAAATGAGGAGCTTTTCTGTGTTTTTCATGTCCTAAAAACCACCAAACTGAATTAATCCGTGTCGGCTCCGACCCTAGACCTTGCTTTGAAGCAATCCTGGTTTTCCTTTAATCTGGGGAGATCACACTGGTGAGGAAGGATGAGTTCCTGGGTGCTCAGAAGCTTTGATATCCATGGAACACGCTGAAATCTTGGCCTTGTTTTGGGTTTAGTTCCTGGAGGGTTTTTTGGGGTTTTTTTTTTGTTTGTTTGTTTTTTGGTTTTGGTGTGTTTTTTTGTTGTTGTTGGTTTTTTTGTTTTTGGTTTTGGTTTTGTTTTGTTTTGTTTGTTTGGGGTTTTTTTGTTTGTTTTATTTGTTGTTGTTGTTTTGTTGTTTTTTGGTTTTGTTTTTTTTTTTTTTTTGTTTGTTTGTTTGTTTGTTTTGTTTGGTTGGTTTTTTGGGGTTTTTTTTTTTTGTTTGTTTTTGTGGTTTTTTTTGGGGGTTTTTTTTGTGGATAAGAGCAGGTTGTTCCTGTTCCTTTTGATTCCCAGGTAACTCCTGTGTCCCACACTTGATAAACTCCTGGCTTGTGGGGCTGAGTGCCCTCTGTGGCTGGGAGCAGATTTGGGGCAGATCCACCAATTTTGGCATTTCCTTCTCAATATTCCACCGCAGCTGGGATTCCATGGATGGGTGCAGCCATCCAGCCCAGAGGCCACAGAGCTGGGAGCCAGGGATGCCTCAGGGGATTGAGGAGCCCTTCAGAGGGACCTGGGCAGGATGGGGAGATGGAAAGGGAGATGGAAAGGGAGATGGAAAGGGAGGAAAATTCTGGAATTCAGCCTCAGGGGATTGAGGAGCCCTTCAGAGGGACCTGGGCGGGCTGGGGAGATGGAAAGGGAGATGGAAAGGGAGGAAAATTCTGGAATTCAGCCTCAGAGGATTGAGGAGCCCTTCAGAGGGACCTGGGCAGGATGGGGAGATGGAAAGGGAGATGGAAAGGGAGGAAACTTCTGGAATTCAGCAAGGGCAGGAGCGAGTCCTGGATCTGGGAAGATCATCCCATTCCAACCCAACCCTCCCACTGGAGGTTGGCCTTGGACATTCCAGGGATCCAGGGCAGCCACAGCTGCTCTGGGAATCCCATCCCAGCCAGGAATTCCTTCCCAAAATCCCACCTAAATCTGCTTCTTTCAGCTCCAAGCATTCCCTGTGTCCTGTCCCTCCATCCCTTGTCCTCTCCAGCTCTCCTGGCTCTGCCTGGATCCTCCTCCTCTCCAGGAGAACATTCCCAGCTCTCCAGAGCAGAGGGGCTCCCAAATTTCTGGAGCTGCCTGCTCTGGACTCCCTCCAGCATTGCCACATCCTTCTGACCCCGGGGATGGCAGAGCTGGACACGGTTTGTCCTTGTGGAATAAAACATCCTCACGGAACGAAACCCTCACCTGGAGCCACGCAGGGAGAAGGAACCTGGGCTGGGTTTGTCCCTGCCGGGGGTCCTGGCAGGGCAGTGACCCCTCTCTGTCCCCTCTCTGTCCCACAGATGGCTCCTGCCTGCCGGGGGTCCTGGCAGGGCGGTGACCCCTCTCTGTCCCCTCTCTGTCCCACAGATGGCTCCTCCCTGCCGGGGGTCCTGGCAGGGCAGTGACCCCTCTCTGTCCCCTCTCTCTGTCCCACAGATGGCTCCTGCCTCCCGGAGTCCCTGCCGGGGGTCCTGGCAGGGCAGTGACCCCTCTCTGTCCCCTCTCTGTCCCACAGATGGCTCCTGCCTGCCGGGGGTCCTGGCAGGGCAGTGACCCCTCTCTGTCCCCTCTCTGTCCCACAGATGGCTCCTGCCTGCCGGGGGTCCTGGCAGGGCAGTGACCCCTCTCTGTCCCCTCTCTGTCCCACAGATGGCTCCTGCCTCCCGGAGTCCCTGCCGGGGGTCCTGGCAGGGCAGTGACCCCTCTCTGTCCCCTCTCTGTCCCACAGATGGCTCCTGCCTGCCGGGGGGTCCTGGCAGGGCGGTGACCCCTCTCTGTCCCCTCTCTCTGTCCCACAGATGGCTCCTGCCTGCCGGGGGTCCTGGCAGGGCAGTGACCCCTCTGTCCCCTCTGTCCCACAGATGGCTCCTGCCTGCCGGAGTGGGACGGCATCGTGTGCTGGCCCGAGGGCGCGCCCGGCCGGGTGGTGGCCATGCCCTGCCCCGAGTACATCTACGACTTCAACCACAAAGGTGGGTCTGGGGGCAGCCCGGGGGCTCGGGATGGCCCTCACCGGCCCGGGGTTATCACAGGGGCCCGGGGATGAGGGAGGAATTATCGTTTATTGAGAAATTATTGGAGGAAAAGCTCAGTTGGAACTGGAATAATGACAGATTTCCCACCTGTTCTTCACACATTGTGACGTTCTAAACACCTGCTCACAGGTGTAAATCCTGGATTTGTTTGACCCCATGAACTCTGGGTAGCAACAGAGTCCCAAAATATTCATTGATTATTGATAAATGTGGATAAATATAAATTATTGGAAGAAAAGCTCAGTTGGAACTGGAATAATGACAGATTTTCCACCTCTTCCTCACACATTGTGACATTCTAAACACCTGCTCACAGCTGTAAATTCTGGATTTGTTTGACCCCATAAACAGGAAGGAAGGAAGGAAGGAAGGGAGGAAGGAGCTGTTGATTATCGATAAATGTGGATAAATATAAATTATTGGAAGAAAAGCTCAGTTGGAACTGAAATAATGACATTCTAAACACCAATTACCTGTCACAGCTCCCAGCTGTAAATCCTGGAGATTTCCAAACCTGGATTTGTTTGACCCCATGAACTCTGGGTACCCATAGAACCCCAAAATATTCTTCCAATTTTTATTCTCCACCCCAGGCTTTGTTAATTCTGTGTCCAGAGCCCTGTCTGGGAGCAGAATGTGGGAATTCCTCCTTTTCTCCCTTTTTCCCTCAGGCTCCAGATTTGTTGGAGGTGCCAGGAAGTCTGAGGGTGTTTTTAGAAGTGCTCAGTGAATGTTCCAAGCACCCAAGGAGGGGAAAAAAAAGGAGATTCAGATTTTCTGCTGGGGGCAGAGCACTGCTGGGGCGTTCAAAAAGTCACCCTGGTGACATCCCACTCTTCACCTGAGGCCAGGAGGAACAAGGAGCCAGAGAATTATATTATTTAGGAATTATTTAGGAATTATTTAGGAATTATTTAGGAATTATTTAGGGTGGAAAAGCCCAAGCATCCCCAGCACTGCCAGGGACACCCCTGGCCACGTCCCCGTGGATTTTTTATCCCATCCCTGTGCTGGGCAGATCTTTCCAGGAAGGAATTTCCTCAAAATCCAAGCTCGACCTCCCTCAGTGCAATCCTTCCCGTTTTTATCTCAATATTCCAACAGGGTTTGGATCCCTCACGTCACTGATATCCACTGGATAAATCAGGGAGAACATCAGGGAGATGATGGAATCAAAACCCTATAAAAAATAGCAAATAATAGCAAAAATAGCAAAAAAAAAGTAAAAAAAAAAGCAAAAAATAGTAAAAAATAGCAAAAAAACCCAAAAATTAGCAAAAAATAACAAATAATAGCAAATAATTACAAGTAATAGCAAGCAATAGCAAGTAATAGGAAAGAAGGGCAAAAAATAGCAAAAAATAAAAAGATTTGCAAAAAATAGCAAGAAATAGCAAAAAAAAGAAAAAATAGCAAATAATAGCAAAAAATAACAAAAATTAGCAAGTAATAGCAAAAATAGCAAAAAATAGCAAATAATAGCAAAAAATAACAAAAATTAGGAAATATTAGAAAAAATAGCAAAAAAGCAAAAAAGCAAGAAATAGCAAGAAATGGCAAAAAATAGCAAAAAATAACAAATAATAGAAAAAATTGCAAAAAAAGCAAATAATAGCAAATAATAGCAAGAAAAGCAAATAATAGCAAAAAATAGCAAAAAATAATAAAAAATTTGCAAAAAATAACAAAAAATAGCAAATAATAGCAAAAATAGCAAAAAAAGCAAAAAATAACAAAAATTAGCAAGTAATAGCAAAAATAGCAAAAAAAAGCAAAAAGAGCCAAAATAGCAAAAAATAGCAAAACAAGCAAAAAATAGCAAAAAATAGCAAATAATTACAAGTAATAGCAAGCAATAGCAAGTAATAGTAAAAAAGGGCAAAAAATAACAAAAAATCTGCAAAAAATAGCAAAAAATAGCAAATAATAGTAAAAAAGTAGAAAATAGCAAAAATTAGCAAAAAAATTTGCAAAAAAATAGCAAAAAAAATAGCAAATAAAAGCAAAAAATAATAATAAAAAAAAAAAAAAGGCAAAAAGTAGCAAAATTTTTTCTTCCATAGGGAGACATTCAAGGAATTCTGAGGATGATTCTGGTTTTTTTTTTTTCCAAGTCCTCTCGATTTACTGACCCAACATCTGAGCTTCCACTAAAACAAATTTCTTAACAGCTCCTCTGAAAATTCAATAAAATCCATAAATGGGTGTGGAGGTGGAAGTTGATTTTTGCAGCTGAGTTTCCCACCATGAGAAAGATGAATTTTCTCCAGTTTTCCCACTGATAAACCTCTTGAGAAAAATCAGATTGGGATTTTTTTTTTATTTTTTTTTTTCCCCTCAACAGCTCAAGTGAGAGTTGGGAACAGAAGAAGAAACTGAACCAAATGCAGGGGAAAAAATATTTGGCATTTTGGATCTGAAGAACAGGAAAATTGAGCATAGATTGCTTAGATTTTGATGAAACAGCATCAAAACAGCTTTTTTTGAGAGCACCACCCTAAAATTAAATACTAAAACTAAAATCACAAGGGTGTAATTTAAATTAAAGTGTATAAAAGTAGGAAATAAAATATAAATGTGTATAAAAGTGTAAGATAAAATATATATAAGTATAAAATAAAATATATATATGTATGAAAGTATAAAATAAAAGTGTATAAAAGTATAAAATAAAATATATATGTGTATAAAAGTATAAGATAAAATAGATTTAAGTATAAAATATTAACATAATGTAATATAATATAATATAATATAATGTAATGTAATATAATATAATATAATACAATATAATGTAATATAATGTAAAATAATGTAAAATAATACAATATAACACAATACAATATATAATATAATATAATATAATATAATATAATATAATATAATATAATATAATATAATATAATATAATTATGTAATGATACGTTATATATTATATATTATATAATATATATATAAATGTATAAATATATAAATTATATAAATATATAAATATATTTTATATATAAATATATATAAAATATATAAATATATATTTATATATACATATATATACACATATATTTGTATATTATATATATACATTTATATATACATATATATATTATATATATATTTTATATATATAATATAAGTTTCAACTATAATATATAAAGTATAAAATAAAAGTATATACGTAGAACCTAATAAAAAAAATTTAGAATTTAAAGTCTTAAAATGGAACAACATATAGATAGCAAAATAAAAAGTAAAAAATAAAAAAATAAAATAAAAATAAATAATAAATAAATAAAAAATAAAAGTATTAAAACAAAGAGTTTGCCTTCCTTCTTCATGAAACATTATTTAAGCGATATTGTGCAATGTAGATGTCGCTGATGCTGTGTCTGTGCCCCTCCCAGGCCACGCCTACCGCCGGTGTGACCTGAACGGGAGCTGGGAGCTGGTGCCGGGGAACAACCGCACCTGGGCCAACTACAGCGAGTGCGCCAAGTTCCTCACCAACGAGACCAGGGAGAGGGTGAGTGGCTGCTCCGGGCTCTGCCAAAAGGCAAAGATCTCTTTGAAATGGGGAGTGTGAACCCCTCCCTCCTAATTATTGTAATTTTGAAATTAAGGGGCTCTCAGGTAATTAGGAATAACAGTTCTTTACTAGGAAAATTAAAATAGAAATGCAGTATTACACAGAACAATCCCAAACCCTGCCAGAGTCAGAATCCAAGCTGACACCCGTCAGTCAGTCAGGGTGTTGGCACAGTCCCATTCAATGGTGGCTGCATCCTCCTGCAGGGGCAGATGTGGTTCAGCTGGAGCAGTGCTCCTGGAGAAGGTGCAGTTTCCTCTGGAGCTCCAGGGATGATGTGCAAAGGTCTGGCTTTCCTCTGGGATCCAGTGGAAAGAAGGTGCCTTGGTGTCCCAAATCTCAGTTTTTATCTGGGTAGGAAAGGCTTGGCTGCTCCCCTGGCTGGAGCATCTCCCAGTGGGATGATGGAATTTTATCAGTCATGGCCTGGGACTCAGTGGCCATGAACAGGAGATATCTCCTGGAGGGAGGATGGGCTGTGGGAAGATAAAGATGATTGCCCAGCTGGGTTAAAGATGGCCCATGAGCAGATAATGTGTGCCAGGAGATCAGGGGCACTGCCCCAGCTGGGTTAACAGATGGGACAGAATTCACATTTCTGTCACATCAGCCCAACACACTCCTCTAAAACCCCAGATGAGCTCCAGCTCCTCTTCCTCCTCTTGGAAACCCTTCCCGAGCTTGCCAAAGCCACGTGGTGCTTTGATGGGCCATGATTTGATTGGAAAATTGTCCCCAAAGGCAGGAAGGTTTCCTGCAGCTGCCGTGGTCCCGTTGCTGAAGGGATTTGGGGGAAATTGGAGCCGCCTCGGGGATGCTCAGAAGTGGTTGGAGGTTGTTTCCTGCCACAGCAGGAAATCCTTTTGCTGCCAGGCTGGTATCAGAAATTCCAGTGTTTATGTGGTTGTCTGTGGGAGGGGATGTCCAAACACACGTGGGATCAAACCAGCAGCAAATCCAGCTGGGAATGTTCCCCTGGAGAGGAGAAGCTCCAGGGAGAGCTCAGAGCCCCTTGCAGGGCCTGGAGGGATCCAGGAGAGCTGGAGAGGGACTGGGGACAGGGGATGGAGGGACAGGACACAGGGAATGGCTTCTTTTTTTTTTTTTTTTTTTTTTTTTTTTTTTTTTTTGAGGTGAAAGAAGTAGATTTATATGGGATTTTGGGAAGGAATTCCTCACTGGAATGGTGGGGAGGAGCTGGGATGGAATTCCCAGAGCAGCTGTGGCTGCTCCTGGATCCCTGGCAGTGCCCAAGGCCAGGCTGGATCACCCTGGGACAGTGGGAAATGTCCCTGCCCATGGCTGGGGGTGGGAATGGGATGATCCTTAAGATCCCTTCCCACCCAAACCTAACGGTATTCCATGATCTTAAATTAATTCTGGTCTAGTCCCAGTTTGGAAACACTCCAAAGCTGGGAAAGGGTTTCAGAGCATATGGAGGGGGTCCCGTGGGGAAAAAACCAAAAAATTCTTGAGCTTTAAATTGACAAAAATTCGATAAAACAGCAGCTGCCAGAAATTTCCTGCCCTGCATGAGCCAGCCTGGGCTCTGCAGTGCTGGAAGTTTGGAAGGAATTCTGTGCTAAGGTGACAGCAAAGCTGCCCCTGGTGTCCCCTGGGGGGATGTGACCTCCTTGTCCCACAGACAATGACATTCCCACCCACACTCACCTGTAATTCCCAAAAATTCATCCAAACCCTCTGGTTTTCCAGGGGTTCTGGAAGAGAATCCTGAATATGGGGCTTGGCACTGGGAGGATTATCCCAGAGATAAGGATCTGACCTTGGGGATGATCCAGAGCCCCTTCAGGACAGTGTTCTGCATTTTCATTCACCACAGAGCAGCAGTTTGGGGTTTTTTTAGGGTTTTTTGGTTTTTTGTTTTTGTTTTGGGCTCTTTTTTGTGTGGTGTTGTTGTTGTTTTGTTTGGTTGTTTTTTGTTTCGTTGTTTTTTGGTTTTTTTTTTCTTTTTTTTTTTCTTTTTTTTTTTTGTTTTTGTTTTTGTTTTTTTGCTTTTGTTTTTTGCTTTTTTTTTTTTTTTTTTTTTTTTTTTTTTTTTTTTTTGGGTTTTTTTTTGGTTGCTCTTTTCTCCTTAAGAGTGAAGCAGCCCATGAATGAGTGATTTAGGGAAAACAAGGAAAGGAGGAAATGAGTTCTTTGAGCTGCTGGGTGTTTTCTGCCATGCAAGGAGCAGAAGGTGTGCACAGCAAATACACAAAATTCCCTCCCAGCACCACTTTGCTGGGACTTTTCCCAGTTCAGAGTGGAAAAATCTCTTTTAACCCCAGAGTTTCCTGGGAAGCTCCTGGAGCAGGAATTGGAGTCAACGAGCACCTTGATTGATGCACAAATTTTTGTCCTCTCCAAAATCTCCTCTGTCCCTCAGCCACATCCTGGGGTGGGAATTGTCCAGCTGGTTCCCCCTGATCCAAGATTCCCCCTAGGAAAAATTTAATTTATTTTAACCTCCCACAGGCAGGGTGAGTTGCTAAAGGAAAGGCACAAAGAACAGAGTTGCCCAATTTTTTTTTTCCACCTCCAGGGTGATTTAAAAAGCAAAATTCTCCTGTGGTGGGTTGGCTGTGCCTGAATTTGTGTCCCCTGAGTGGTCACAGCTCAGGGGCTCTCTGTGCTTCCCACCAGAGACATTTCCAGCAGGTGTCACCTCCTTTTTATTCTCATCCCATCCCCAAAATCCTCATTTTCCAGAGCTGAGGCATCTCCTGCCAGCAGTTTTCTGTCATAGCTACAAAGGTGAATGGAATAATAATATGGAATATTAAGACAGATTAAATAATATTTAACAGTAAGACAAATTAAATCTGTTCAGATTAAATGATCAGGCTGCTTAAGTGGTGCTTACCCAGGACAAAGAACACAGAAAAAAAGGATGATTCTGCCAGATTTGAAATCGGATCTTGATCAACAAATGCTGTTTAATGACATCTATTTATTAATTTTTAGTATCATTATCATTATTAATTTTATTTGCAAGGGGTCCCTTCCTCACCTCAGTTCCCTGAATTGATCACAGAGGTGGCTGAATGATTGTGACAAATAAAAAGTGAATCCACTGCAGGTTTTTTGGGGCTTGGGATATGAAAATGACTCTGGAAATAAAAGAGGGAGGCAAAAAATGAACTTTTTCCCTCCCTCACAGAGAGCACAGAAGGTCTCTTGTCACACTTAAATGTGGCTCTGCAGCCCTGGGATTAATAAACCTTCCTCTGATTCTTTTTTTGCATCATTTTCAACATCTATTTATTATTATTATTACTCTTATTTTTATCTTATTTTATTTTGTTTTATTTTATATTATTTTATAATATTTTATTTTATATTTTATTTTATCCTATTTTATATTTTATATTTCATTTTTACATTTTATTTTATATTTTATATTTTATTTTATTTTATAATTATTTTATTTTATTTTATTTTATTTTATTTTATTTTATTTTATTTTATTTTATTTTATTTTATTTTATTTTATTTTATTTTATTTTATTTATTTTTATCTTTGCATTTGCAAGAGGGTGCTGAATTCTGGTGACAAACGAAGCGCAGGTCCCTGGGGCCTCAGGGTATGAAAACCACTCTGGAAATAAAAGAAAGGAGGAAAAATTGCATTTTGATGTTACTCCCAGAGAGCACAGCCAGCCTCGTGTCACCCTGGGATTAATAAACTCCCTTTGATTTCTCTTTTTCATGGAGCAAACGTGTCCGGAGATGTCAGAACGGGGGAATTTGGCCCGTTCTGGAGCAGGATTTGGTTTTTCTATTATTATTCCCCTCCCTGGGGAGCAGCATCTCTGCGTCACCACCAGCAGCTGCATCTCCCAAAGCTTTGCCAGGAGATCGTGGCTGACTCCGAGCAGATGCAACCAGAGGGAATTTTAAGAAACTGAGCTTTTAATTAAAAAAAAAAAGCCAACAAAAACCACCCCAACTGTCTGTGGCTATAAATATATGGAATCGCTGGCTATCTCTGGAAATAGGGCTGAACCTATAGATAGCTGGAGATATCCACGCCTAAATAAACAGCGCACATCTCCAGGCAGGGATGTTTGTTTAGCTGGGGAGTTTTCCCGTTTTAGCCGTGCTGGGATAATTTTAAGACTGGCCAAAGCAGCGAACAGAGGGCCCCAGAGCAAGCTGGTGTCCTGGCCCGAATAAATGGGGATTATTCCACACGGAGCAGCTCGGAAACCGCTCTCTGCAAAGAGCGGAGTGTGTTAAAGGCACCAGAATTAACAGCTCGTAACTGCCCCGGGAGCAGCTCCTGGGGCTGATTCCTCAGGGGAAATCCTGCAGGGTGGGACAGCCTGGGGCTGGTTCCTCCTCCGGGCAGGCAGGATGGAGCAATCACCCTGAACCGGGAGGGTTTCCTCAAATCCATTCGGGAGAAGGTTGAAGAAGGAGGGAACAATCAGCTGGGAGTGTCCCAGGTCAGCTGGATGGGGTTTGGAGCACCTGGGGGAGTGGAAAATGTCCCTGCCATGGCAGAGGTGGCACTGGGTGGGTTTGGACATTTCCAGAGATCCAGGGGCAGCCACAGCTGCTCTGGGAATTCCATTCCCATCCCTCCCCACCCTCCCAGGGTTCCTTCCCAAAATCCCATCTAAATCTACTCCTTCCAGCTCAGAGCCATTCCCTGTGTCCTGTCCCTCCATCCCTTGTCCCCAGTCCCTCTCCAGCTCTCCTGGATCCCTTCAGGAGCTCTGAGCTCTCCCTGGAGCTTCTCCTCTCCAGGGGAACATTCCCAGCTCTCCCAGTCTGGATCCAGTTCTCCCTCTGGATTTGCTCCAGCAGCTCCAAACCATATTTATTGAGGATTTGTCCTGTTCCCACACTCTTCCCTAACCCCCCTTCCTGGCCATGAAGGAGCAGAATTTAAAGGACCTTTGGCCTGGCCCTTCTCCTTGTTCCCTAAATTCCCTTAAAACCAGGAGTGAAGGTGACCTGTATTCCAGGAGCTCCTCAATCTTGGGGTAAAATGCAGCACAAACAACAAGTGATGAACCTCAGGCAGCTTTTTAGCCCATTTCTCCCCAAATTCCATGGAACCAGTGGCTGTGGATCCCTCCCCTTGCACACATCCAGCCAACAGCAGCAGGATCATTTCTCCAGTCACTTTTTCCAACACTGGCAGCAGCAATGACACGTTTGGGGCAAAACCCTGGAATTTCCTTCATTCCCATCTCCCCCAAAAGAACAGGGATGCCAAACACAGGTACTTTAAAATCAGGTCAAACCCATCCTTTCTCCAAGGATGAGCTGAAGGGTGAATGGGATCTCAAATCCCAAAATCCCAGGGAAGGGGAATCAGAGCCAGCAACTTGGGAGGTTGGGAGCCACCAGCAGGATGGGCCATCCTAAAATCCAAATCTCAGTCCTAAAATCTCCTAAAATCTCAGTCCTGTCTGCATCTCCCCCTGCTCGGGGGGTTTTATTTTTATATTAATTCGGAGGGGCCGAATTCCCAAAAACAATGGGAAGGGCCCAGCGTGGGGCAGGGCTGCTTTATCTACACCCCATTGTTCCAGGCTGCAATCCCGGGGCTCTCTGGGCTCCTGGGAAAAGCAAACAACTTTGTGGAGCCTCAAAGTGACGGCACAGGAAAGGGTTTGGATTGTTCTGTCCCCAGTTCCACGAAGGAATGCCAGCAAAGTGTCAGGCATATTAAAATCTGTGGAGGAATTAAAAAAAAAAATATCTGGGAGATGTTTTGTTCATAATTTCAATTAACCCCGAGGTGCCATCCTCGTTCCGTGCCTGTGGATTTGGTCTGGAAATAGAATCTGAGAATCCTGGAATGGTTTGGGCTGGAAAGGAGATTAAAGGTGATTTTTATGGACGTGCATGTCTAAATTGGGGTGTCTGAGAGTAAATTGGGGTGTCTGAGGCTAAATTGGGGGTCTTTGGTGAGAGCTGATCCCAGTCACTCTCTGGATTGGGAGGATTTAAGAGCCTGGAATTTCTGTGGATGAGGGGAACAGTCCTGCAGGAACAGCATCATCAATGCTCCAAGATTTCCCTGAGGCTTTGGAAATCAGTGCCTGTTCTGTGCCTTTGGTGAATATCCCATTTTGTGAACATCCCATTTTGTAAATATCCCATTTTGTGAATATCCCATTTTGTGAACATCCCATTTTGTAAATACCCCATTTAGCTTTTTATTTCATCCCATTTTCCTGTTTAAAAAAATAAAAAAGAGAGAGAGAGAGAGAGAAGAAAAGCAAGGACAGAGATTTTCTGGCTTTCAAACCCCCAATTCCAAACGTGTCCTTAACAACACCTGAATCAGCAGCTCAGAGAAACTTTGCTGAAATTCTATCTGGGAAATCCTTATTTATTCTCCAACCCCCTGTGCTGCTGATCCCACCCTTCACAGCTTTCCCATTCCTCAAAAAAAAAAAAACGGGATCCCTTCACAGCCAAGTGCTGCTGGTGTCTTGCTAAATTAAATTAAAATTAAAAGGATGAAAGGAAAAATTTGGGTACAGGACACAGCTCCATGAAACTCAGGATAGGATTTGCCACCAGGAAAATCCCTGCTCTGTCTGTTTTTCCTTTTCCTTTTGCACACATGGCAGCAGTTGAAAGAGTGGAGGGTTCCTGCAGGGACCAAATTCATGGATTTGTGGAATCCTGAAAGTCCAGCCAGTTCCAGCTCTGTGTCAGGGGCAGGGACACCTCCACCAGCCCAGGTTGCTCAAAGCCCTGAACACTTTGATTAAATGATAATTAAATTAAATGACATTGGTTAATTATAAACCAGGATCTCACAGCAAGGCCAGGCTTGGCCTCTTCCAGCAGTGCATGACCAGGGATGGTCAGTCTGTCCTCAGGGTGGACTTCAGGAGACTTCAGGTGGGAATTTCCTGGAGTGATGGAGCTCCACATTGTGTCCATGGCTTGGCCATCATGACCTTTGTGGTTTTCTGGGAATTATTTAACTTCCCCTCCACCTCAGCTCCCTGAGGATGCTCCTCAGACCATGGAGATCACAGCCAGTCAATATTTCCAGTTCAGTGCAGATCATTCCATATTTTCCTACCTGGAGGATCTTTCCTGGATGTTCATTGTGGTTTTCATGGGGCCAGGATCTCCCTTGGGAGACTTGAAATTCCTTTGGAGATTTTTTTTTTTTTTTTCCTCATGGGTAAATCCAGGGAGGAAAAGCTCCTGGGAATTGCCAGTCCTGAGCTCCAAGCGAGGGAGAAGTAGGAATGGAGAACCTCAATTTTTGCTCCAAAGGCTTTCCCCAAGGATCTGAGTACCCCATCCAAGAAATCACATTTCCCAAGGGCATTCCAGGTAGAATTTGGGAAAACTCCTTCTCCGAGGAGAGCTCCAGGAGAGGTTTTCTGTGTCTTGGTACTCAACCTCCTTTCAAAGAGAGGCCCTCAGAGCACTCAACCTTCCACAACCTCCTGCCAACCCAGAGGCTCTTCCCAAGGCCATTCCCACCCATAGGAACATGGATTTTCCCAGTGAAATTTCTGAATGGGGCTCAGGGATGTTTTGTTAAGGCCTCACAACTGTTGGATTACTGAGAATTCCAACCTTGGAGTGAGATTTTTTTCAAATTATTATTATAATATTTTATTTTTATTTCATTTTTTACTGCGGAGGTTTTCCAGCTCCAAGAGGATTCCAGCTTGGCAGCAGGAAAATCACGCCAGGATATTTTTCCCTGAAAGCTTTGAAATCTCCTCTTCTTGGCTTTTCAGGCCCTGCTGCCTGCACAGACAGATCTATAAAAATCTATAAAAATATCCCATAAATACGCACAGACACACTCAGTAAATTAATATTGGCAAAGGGCTTCGCTCCTCCAGCGCAAACCGCAGGGAAACATTCCCAAATCTGCGGATTCTGATGTAATAGGGCTGAGGTTTGGCATTCCAGGAGAGCGTTCCAAGCCTCAAATCCCAATCAGAGCTGTCATTCAGAGCCCAGCATTCCTGACGTTATTGCAGCCCCGTGGGCAGGGCGAGGGAAACGAGGGAACCAGGAGGAAGATGCTGAATTGGTTGGGGTTTTTTTTGGGATTTATTGCTAAAATCAGTCTGGGAGTGGCAGGGCAGGCTGGGATGGGGGGGTAGGCAATTTAACCCTTTCCAGGAATCCCTGAGTTCAGCTCAGTCCAGCAGGATCAAGGAAAATATTCTGATATTTAATGGAAACCTCAAGGTTTCAAGGCCAGCTTTAGAAAATAGCAACCTAAAACTTCCTAAAGGTTTAATTATTAGGAACTCTCCTTTTCCAGTGGGATTTTGGCAAGCTCAGGTTGTGTCTGGATTGGATAACCACAGGCAGAGGCTGCTTGGGATTTTAAAAAGGGAAAAATAAACGCAGGTGATTTTTCTTTTTTTCCTCATATCCCATAGCCAAAGTATTTCCTTCCCGTGTTTTCTGGCGTGGGTTACACTCTCCCAGGCTGGACATCAGTCATCCAGCCACAGCTAAATTGTGCAATTCCAGCAAAATTCCCAGCTCAGCAGGCATTTTATCCAGGTAAAAATTCCCAAGTGATCCACAAATTGGGCCAAGAGTTTGTAAAGCGCTTTGGGTTCCTTTGGGATGAAAATGCTGCAGAATTCTCATGCATGGGATGAACCCCACTCCATCATTAATCCCTTGCAAAAATTCCCAGCTCAGCAGGCATTTTGTCCAGGTAAAAATTCCCAATGATCCCCAAACTGGGCCAGGGGTTTGTAAAGCGCTTTGGGCTCTTTTGGGATGAAAACACCACAAAACTCCCAAGGTATGGGATGAACCCCACTCCATCATCAATCCCCTGTAAAATTCCCAGCTCAGCAGGCATTTTGTCCAGGTAAAAATTCCCAAGTAATTCTCAAATTAGGCCAAGAGTTTGTAAAGCGCTTTGGGCTCTTTTGGGATGAAAACACCACAAAACTCCCAAGGCATGGGATGAACCCCACTCCATCATTTATCCCTTGCAAAAATTCCCAGCTCAGCAGGCATTTTGTCCAGGTAAAAATTCCCAAGTAATTCCCAAATTGGGCCAAGAGTTTGTAAAGCGCTTTGGGTTCCTTTGAGATGAAAATGCTGCAGAATTCCCATGCATGGGATGAACCCCACTCCATCATTAATCCCCTGTAAAATTCCCAGCTCAGCAGGCATTTTGTCCAAGTGATCCACAAATTGGGCCAAGAGTTTGTAAAGCACTTTGGGTTTCCTTTGGGATTAAAATGCTGCAAAACTCCCAAGGTATGGGATGAACCCCACTCCATCATTAATCCCTTGCAAAATTCCCAGCTCAGCAGGCATTTTATCCAGGTAAAAATTCCCAATGATCCCCAAATTGGACCAAGAGTTTGTAAAGCACTTTGGGCTCCTTTGAGATGAAAATGCCGCAGAATTCCCATGCATGGGATGAACCCCACTCCATCATTAATCCCTTGCAAAATTCCCAGCTCAGCAGGCATTTTGTCCAGGTAAAAATTCCCAATGATCCCCAAACTGGGCCAGGGGTTTGTAAAGCGCTTTGGGCTCTTTTGGGATGAAAACACCACAAAACTCCCAAGGTATGGGATGAACCCCACTCCATCATCTATCCCCTGTAAAATTCCCAGCTCAGCAGGCATTTTGTCCAGGTAAAAATTCCCAAGTAATTCCCAAATTAGGCCAAGAGTTTGTAAAGCGCTTTGGGTTCCTTTGGGATGAAAATGCTGAAAAATTCCCAGGTATGGGATGAACCCCACTCCATCATTAATCCCTTGCAAAAATTCCCAGCTCAGCAGGCATTTTGTCCAGGTAAAATTTCCCAAGTAATTCCCAAATTGGGCCAAGAGTTTGTAAAGCGCTTTGGGTTCCTTTGGGATGAAAACACCACAAAACTCCCAAGGCACGGGATGAACCCCACTCCACCACGAACCCCTTGGGAAAATCCCACCTCCCCACCTCGGGGAACACAAACCCCCCTTCCCAAGCCCCCAGAACCGGGATTCCCCGAGGCTCTGGGCTCTGTGTCTGCCAGGGCCGCGCTCCCCGTGTGACGCTGTTTTCTCCATCATTTCTGCTGCAGGAGGTCTTTGATCGCCTCTATTTGATTTATACTGTTGGATACTCCATCTCCCTGGGATCCCTCACAGTTGCTGTCCTTATCCTGGGATACTTCAGGTAGGCGGCTCTGTTTTTACCTCAGCGACGCCGGAAAAGCCTCGGGTTTTTCCAAAAGGATAAAACTGGGGTGGCACAGTTCAGGAAGCCACCAGTGGTGGTGGCATCTGTGATTTGGGAGGTATTAGGGTATCTTAGGGCAAACTTTCTTGGGGATGGTGGGTGGGATGTTGTGGAGCTCCTTCCACTTCCCTCAGGTGGAGTTTTCCAGGCCCTCTCTGTAGCAAATGGGAATTCCTGGGCGTCTCCAGGAATCCCTTGGAAACTGTCCAGGATTTTCTGTCCCTATTGTCCCTGAAGGTGACTGGCTTAGCTTTAGATTTCCTGAGGGAAATTCCACTCTAAATCCAAATCTTCATGAAGGATAAACCAGCTGAAAGGGGTGAAAAACTCCCAGGCTGATTCCCCACACTGCTGCTCTTCCCAGGGATCCTAAAATGACTTTCCTGGATCCAGTGTGTCCCCTTCCCTTCCCACCATCCCAGCCAAGGGATTTTGACCCCTAAATACCACTTTGAACTCTCATTATCCATTCCTCAATCCAGTGTTTCATCTTCCATCCCTGGAGGTGTCCAAGGCCAGGTTGGACAGGGGATAGTGGAAGGTGTCAGGGTTGGAACGGGAAGATATTTAAGGTCCCTTCCAGCCCAAACCATTCTGGGATTCTGAGATTCTTGCTGGCACAGACAGCATGGGATGGGAGGGATGAAAGGTGTCACCCATATCCAAATTTGTCCTTTGGGAATGTTCTGCTCTGAGCTGATAGAGCAGGGTGACCCCAAACCCTGAGCCCCAGATTTGCTTCACTTCAATGTCCACTTCTGTCTTCTCCCAAAAAAACCAGCAGGTCCTGGATAAGCGCTGGTGGGGGCCAAAAGAGCCACGAGGTGTCTGCAGAGGGATTTGGGAAGCTTGAGCCAAGCCCTGGAACACTGGGAATGAAATGTGTGACTCTGGGTCCTGAAAGTGCTCAGAGCTCTCAGCAGAAGGTCAGGGGGGTTTGCTTGGACAGCAAATCCCAAATTAGTGACAGACCCAATCCAAAGGGAGCTGCAGACCCCATCCCTCCACCACACTCCTGTTATCCCAACCTTTTCCCTCCATTTCCCACTGGACACTGGCAAGGTTGTTAAAATATTCCAAGTGTGCAAGAGAATTCCTGTTTTTTCTTTATCCATATCTTTATCCCACTCAGAGCACTTCATTTCCAGCCCAGACCACCTGGGCAAGTGTGCTGGAGCATCTTTATCCCGAGGATCAGAGCAGCAGCAGGGATCAAGGCAGATTTTATCCTCGATAATCCAGAGATTCACTGACTCCCTTTCAAATGCAGGGAACAAAGCCAATCCTCATTTAAACCTCATCAGTTCCACTTGGTGTAATTTGGATTATAAAAGCGCAGAGAACAACTGGTGTTGTTATCATAACATCCTGCAAAAGGGGTAAAAACACACAGCCTTTAATTAGTGCAGATTATTGGGATTTAAAAGGACATAAATCCATTCACAAATCCAGGCATGGCACCAGAGCTCCAGAGCACAGAGGGGACCCCAAGAGGTCGGTTCCTTCTTCCCAAAATCCTGATTCCTGGTTCTAAAATACACCTCTTCTTCCTGGTTCTGACCCATTCACCTCTCACCATCCCCAAAAAAGCTTTTCCTCCAAAAAGGACCTTAAAGCGCTTTACAACCGGGATTTGTGGGGTCACTGCTGCCACTGCTGGGGTGCAGCCACAAACTGCTCCAAAGGAAAACATTTACAGCAGGAAAACAGGGACAGCAGCCCAGCACACCACAGTCACTGCTGGAGTTGCTCCTAAATTGAGCTAGGCAAAAAAAAAATTAATGGTTTACAGAAAGCTCTGTAATGTTTCCAGTGGCCCCAAGTTCTGGAATCCGAGGGGAAGTGTGGATAGCAGAGCAGGAATGGCTTCCCACTGCCAGAGGGCAGGGTTAGAGCAGATTTTAGGCAGGAATTGCTGGCTGGGAGGGTGGGCAGGGCTGGCACAGGTGCCCAGAGCAGCTGTGGCTGCCCCTGGATCCCTGGGAGTGTCCAAGGGCAGGTTTGACACTTGGAACACCCTGGGATGGTGGAAGGTGTCCTTGCCCATGGCAGGGTGGGATTGGATGGGCTTGAAGTCCCATCCATCCCAAACCATTCCATGATTCCCTGAAGCCCCTGGAGAAGGAATTAATCCATTTTCCAGCCCTAAGGGAGAGCTGGGAGTGGTGATCCCCACTCTGCTCCCCATGGGGACACGGGAGGAGCTGGGGCTCTCCAAAAAACGCCCCTGAGTGCATCCAACAGCCGGACTGAACTTCCCAATCCTTCCTCTCCTCTTGCAGGCGCTTGCACTGCACTAGGAACTACATCCACATGCACCTGTTTGTGTCCTTCATGCTGAGAGCCGTCAGCATCTTCGTGAAGGACGCCGTCCTGTACTCGGGGTCGGCCCTGGAGGAGATGGAGCGCATCTCCGAGGAGGACCTGAAATCCATCACAGAAGCACCTCCCGCAGACAAATCACAGTTTGTGAGTATTGCCAGGGCTGTTCCTCTCCAGGATTTGTGTCTTTGTCCTCTCTGTTCAACACTTTCTCTCTTTTGGGGAGTTTTGCACCTTACTCATCTTTCAGCTTCTTCCCGTCCTTTCCCATTTTCAGTCCTTTGGTTCAGAGGGATTCCCAGTTCCTGGGCTAAGGAAAAGCTGCTCCCATGGCAGTCAAGGTTGATGGTTTGATTCCCATCTCCATTCTCCTGATACCCCCTGGAATTTACAACTGTGGAAACATTCCTGACCATCCCAGCACAAGGCACACCCAACATGGCTCACAACACTTCCACGGATGGGAATGCACAACTTTCCTCCTTCCCATATGGAAAAAAAAGAGATTTTGGAAGGGAAAATGGGGAGAGGGTGTGGTGCCATAGGAAAGGAGGTGGTGTCCATGAGAGGGACCTTGGACAGAATCATTGAGGCTGGAAAAGAATTCCAAGGTCATCCAACCTTGGAAGGGTTAGTGGGGCCCCAGCCCAGAGCCCTGAGTGCCACGTCCACGAATTCCTTGGACACCTCCAGGGATGGGCGCTCCAAACCTCCCTGGGCAGCCCCTGCCACGGCCTGGCCACCCTTTCCATGGAGAAATTCCTCCTGGTGTCCAGCCTGAGCCTCAGCTTCCATCTGTGGTTGGTTGAGTCAACACAGTCCACCCAGGCAGACGAGTCAACATCAAAATAAAAATGGAAGTGAGGTCAGTTGGATTCTTCTCCAGAATTCCACGGGGGTTTCACTGTATAGAAATCTCTGGTGGCAATATCTGCACTGTCCATGTACTTGGGAGGGTGAAGGCCATGCTCACATTTCCCACATCCTGGAGCTCTAGATTCCCCCTTTGGTCCCATCATGGATTTCCCATGGAATCCTGGATGTGGCACCTTCTCACTTTTGACAGGAGGGGACAGGGGGGTTGGGTTCTGATCCCAGAAAACAGGGACAGGAGGAGAGGGAATGGCCCCAGGCTGGACCAGGGGATGCTCAGGTTGGACACCAGAAGGAATTTCCTCATGGGAAGGGCGGGCAGGGATTGGAACTGCCATGGAGGGTTTGGAGTGCCCATCCCTGGAGGAGTCCAAGGAATTCCTGGATGTGGATGGGGTCTTGGAGGTCTTTTCCAACCTCAGGGATTCTGGGATAAACTTCCTGCCTGTGGATTCACTTGGCTTCTCAAGTCTTTCCCATCTTGTGTACAACCAGGGACCAGCAACACCCTGTGAAAAATCAGAGGATTTGGGAATGTCCCACTGTGCATCCGAGCGTCCCAACTGGAACTCTGTCATTGTGTTCCTTTCCCATCCCAGAGATCCACGTCATTATTTACAGAGCCTCACTCAACACTCTCCAAAACTCTCATTTTTTTTAGAAACAACACAAAATGTTTCTCTGCATTGTTTGGTGTTTCTCCTCGTGCCGGGCTCATTATAAGGAATAATTAGGATAATCTATGGCATTCTTTGGATATTAGCATTTAATGGCATTTCCCACTCTTCAGAATTGCAAGGCAAAGAAGTGATGAGGGCGACAATTAATGGATTTCTTTTGTTTCCAAACAAAGTGGGAACTTTGCAATTACTGTCTCACGTTCCCTGCATGAGGCAATAAATATAAAAAAATCAATATAGAGAATATTACCAAACCTAGATGGGGATCTTTTTACAAATATAAAAAAAATATTAATTAATTTAGGGGGATTTTTAATTAATTTATTTTAACTCCCTCTATGAAAGAAAATTAAGATGATGTGTGCATATCTTATCAATATGCAAATATATGTGTAAATGTGTATATTGATGGATGAAAAATCAGCAAAAAAAGCTGTGCCAGCATAAAAAAAATCTCTTTTTATTTCCAAGGTATTATTGTTGGCATTTTCTGTCAGTCCTTTGTATTCCTCTCAAAGGATGGGACAACACAAAGATGAGCCAAGGGATGTGGAATCCACAGAATTCCTGGGAAATCCAACATCCCAGACTTGAAGGATATCCACACTGACAAGAGCTGGCTTTGCACTGATTAACCCCAAAGTGGCACCAATATTTTGCAGCCTTTCTGTGCTGGAGATGAGAATTTGGGAAGAAGGGTGGCTTTGTCCCTCTCTGTCCCAGGCGAGTGCTGGCTCACAGTCAGGGTTTTGCTCCCTGAAAATGAAAGGATTTCAGCTCAGTGTGGAGTGAGAGCTCAGCTTTGGAGGATGTCTTGGAAATCTCTCCCAGGTCTGCTCTGAGCACCTTGAGATTTCCAGGGAAAAGCCTCCAGGTGCTGTTTGCTCTGGGAACAGCTGGCTCCAAAGGCAGCAGGAGCCACCTGCAATGGCTCCCAGCTCCTGAGGACAGAAAACAGCCCTGGAGGATCCTGGTGAGGACATCCAGGACAGGATGGGGTGACTCATCCCACCCTGAGCGAGGAAAGAGTTGGAATTCCCAGTGCTGTGACTTCAGCAGGACACCCAGACCAGAACAACCTGGCCAAGGCTCTTTGGACTCCAGTATGGACAAGGAACACAGGGAAAGGTGGAACAGAGGGAAAAAATGGAACACAGGGAAAGAGGGAACAGAGGGAAAAGATGGAACAGAGGGAAAAGATGGAACAGAGGGAAAGATGGAACACAGGGAAAGAGGAAACAGAGGGAAAAGATGTAACACAGGTAAATATGGAACAGAGGGAAAAGATGGAACAGAGGGAAAAGATGGAACACAGGGAAAGAGGAAACAGAGGGAAAAGATGGAACAGAGGGAAAAGATGGAACACAGGGAAAAGATGGAACAGAGGGAAAAGATTGAACACAGGGAAAAGATGGAACAGAGGGAAAAGATGGAACACAGGGAAAGATGGAACACAGGGAAAAGATGGAACACAGGGAAAAGATGGAACAGAGGGAAAAGATGGAACAGAGGGAAAGATGGAACACAGGGAAAAGATGGAACACAGGGAAAAGATGGAACAGAGGGAAAAGATGGAACAGAGGGAAAAGATGGAACACAGGGAAAAGATGGAACAGAGGGAAAAAATGGAACACAGGGAAAGATGAAAAGAGGGAAAAGATGGAACACAGGGAAAAGATGGAACACAGGGAAAGATGAAAAGAGGGAAAAGATGGAACGCAGGGAAAGAGGAAGGAGAGGGAAAAGATGGAACACAGAGAAAGAGGAAACAGAGGGAAAAGATGGAACACAGGGAAAAGATGGAATACAGGGAAAAGATGGAACACAGGGGAAAGATGGAACACAGGGGAAAGATTAAACACAGGGAAAGATAAAACCCAACTGCTCTAGGAAATGTGTGATCCCCTCATCACCAGGCTGGGAGAGAGCAGGATCAGGCCATCATCTCCTTTTTTCTACTTCCCAACCCACCTGCTGTAGGAAAAATCACCTTTGGCTTTCCCAGCTGTTCATCTTTCCTGCCCTTCCACAGATTTTCCCCTTCATAAAGAGCCCTGAAACAGAATTTTCTGATTTCATTCTTTTCCTTTCCCCACCTCAATGTGGATTTTCACCCCGTGTTCCTTCTCTGTCCTTCTGTGGTCGCTGCAGGTGGGCTGTAAAGTAGCTGTCACCTTCTTCCTCTACTTCCTGGCCACCAATTACTACTGGATCCTGGTGGAAGGGCTCTATCTCCACAGCCTCATCTTCATGGCATTTTTCTCAGAGAAGAAATATCTTTGGGGATTCACATTATTTGGCTGGGGTAAGTCGTGGCCGCTCCTCGGGGCTCACCTGGAAAAGCCTCTTGGAGGTGGCTCTTGGAATTGTGGATATACAGGGATTTGGGAGAGGGGATGGTGGCAGGATGAGCATCTTGCAAGGAGAGTTTTTCCCATCCTGGGAGGTTTTTGTCATTCTGGAATTGTGGGGTTCACCCTGTGGCTCTTCCAGGGTCTCCAGAAGGATCAGCCCAGGCTCGGAGAGGCAGCACAAAGAGCCAGGGAAGCCCAGGATGGGTTGGGAGGGACCTCAAAACCCACCCAGTGCCACCCATTCCATGGGCAGAGACACCTCCCACTACCCCAGGCTGCTCCAAGCCCTGTCCAGCCTGGCCTTGGACACTTCCAGGGACCCAGGGGCAGCCACAAACCTCTGGTGGTGCCTCTGCAGCCCCACATTTTGCCACCCTTCCAGGGCAGGAAATGTGAGGGCTAAATTAGGGATGAGACAGCCAATTTCAGGGATTTATCCCCATCTCTTCCATGGATCTCCTGCTGAGAAACCAGTGCTGAGCTGGAGGGGCAGAAATCTGTGGGAGGTTTTGAGCATCTGCTCCCAATGAGAGCCCTGAGCTCTGATTTCCTCCCTCAAACCTCAGCTGGTTCAAATCCCTGAGGTCTCCTGAGCCTTGGAACACCACTGGAAACCTGCAATTTGTGGGGAAGGCTTTTTTATTTTCCTTTTCTTTCAACTTGGGCATCTTTTTCCCTGAGTAATGAGGAAGGGGCGGGATGTGGGTGCTCATTAGGAGAAGACGTTGTGGGCACTCACATTTCGGAGGAGAATGGGATTTCTGTTCACTCCTGGCTTTAATTTTGGCTTCCCAGGAGTTACGAGGTGCTGGGACAATAAAACAACTGCCCACAGTTGTCTCGGAGTCTGGAGGCTGGGAGGAGAGCAGGGAATGTTTCTGATGATCCTCGAGGATGTAGGGAAGGGTTGGAACAGGAATTACAGCAGGAAAACCTGTCCAGGGGGGCTGTGGTTACCTGGGCCAGCACCACTTCCCAAATTCCACATCCCAAATCCACCTGGCCACATCCTGACCTCATTTCAGGACAAGGATCTGTGTGCACCACCCCATGCCCATTCCAGAATGAGATTTTTGTGGAAAAATGTTGGTGGCTCTCTCCAAAGGTGGAGCTTGAAGCCAGGCAGGGAACACAGAACTGAGTTTGTGAAGGGTTGCAGATTTTTGGGATTCAATACTCCAGGGCAGGGCTCTCTCCAGCCTTTCTCCATCCCAAATGGGATACAGGGGAAGAAGCTGCTTCCAAACCTCCTGTTCAGCTGCTCCATAGGTCAGAATCTGCTGCTGCTGACAGATGGGAAGTGTAAATACAAAAATATTCCAAAGTGGGAATCCATCTCTGGACCGCTGGAAAAATTTTGGGGAAACCAACAAATTGAGAGATATTTGATGGGGCTTGGAGCAACCTGGGAGAGTGGAAGTTGTCCCTGCCCTTGGCAGGGGATGGAATGAATTAGGATTTAAGGCCCCTCGTAACCCAGATCATTCAGAAATTCTATTTTGGGGATTTGGCATTTCTTATCTCAGCTGCTGAGGGACAGAGAGGGTTTTGGATGGCACCTCTTTGCTAAAGCAAATGAACAAAACCCCAGCTAAATCAAATTAGAAAAGAGAAATAAACTCATCTTCCTCCAAACCTCCAGGCTCTGTAAAAATTCCCCTCCCAAAAAACAACACAAAACTGCAAGGAGAGCAGACTTAGAGCAGCAACTCCCCAGAGGGAATTCAGGAGGAGAGGGCAGCAGCTGGAAAATAATGTCGTGTGTTTAACAAGCAAAACCAAACGAAAACCTTGGGACAGGCAGGGATTGCTCTCGTTAAGGGAATCATCTGCTGCCAGGGAATAATCATTTTATCAGAGCAACCACAGGGCTGGAGCCACACCTGTCACAACAGCAGCATCCCTGGGCTTCCAGGAGTCTGTGGGAATGCCTCTGGAATGAGAACACACGCTGCCTCCCGGACTGGGATTGCTTTGTTTGGACTGGGATGGCGATGTCAGCCCAGGGCCCCGCTCAGGAGGATTGTTTGGATAATTTTTGGGCACTGCAAAGGGCAAACTGATCCAGGAGCCACTGGAGACAGTGGAGAAATTCCAGTTCCCTGCAGCAGGCACTGGATGCTGCCCACACCGCAGCAATGAGTGACAGGGATAAGGAATTATTGCACAGAAAACAGATTTACCCCCAGAACTGGGCAAATAATCAGCCTTGAATTTGTCCCGCCTGGAAATCTCCAAGGTGGAAACAGGGAGTGAAAATCGCCCTGCAGCATCTTATTTCTGGGAAAAGCAGGACAAAGAGCAGTTCTTTGATGTCGTGTCCACGGATTTCTGTCCAGCATTTTCAATCCACATCCTCACTGGCACCAGCTCCACCAAAGTCCTCGATTCCCTTCTGCCAAGGGAGACCCTGCTGACGGAAAGGAGCTCGCTCCATGCCAGCACCCACCCAAAATAAATAAATAATGGCATTATGGGCAACAATAAATCCCTTGGGAGACTCCCAGCTCCCTGCAGCTGTTTTCTGAAGGAAGTTTAGGAGCCATGACCAACAGCCAGGAAACCCAAGCTGGTTCCATTGGCGTTTTTCCTTCACACCACGTTAATTCCCACACACTCGGCTGGGCTGCCCTGGATTTCAGCAAATGGGGGACTGCAGGGACACCTGGAAAAGATAAAAAGGATGGTGGGAGGTGCTCTGAAAATCCATGATGATGAGCCTTGCGTGTTTACCCAAGCAGGAATAATCCTTCCCCAAAAAATTTATACCAGGCAGGACCAGAGGCCTTAAAAGTATAATTATTATTCTCATTTAATGTCAGGAAAAAGGGGCACAGAGGGACTCATAAAACACAGGCATTGTTCCTCAGAGAGGCTTTTAAATCCCAGGGAATTGAGACCAGAAACCCCAGACCTACACGAGGCCTTTATTCCTAAACTCCCTTCCAGCAGTCCCTCCCTCACTCCACATGCATGAAAACCGTTTTTCCAGCTGCAGGGAGACACAGACATGGGAAAAGCCCTCGAGGGGTGGGGTGGCCAGCAGATCTTTCCCATTTTCCAGCTGCTGGGAGATTCCTGACTTTATAGCACCTGCATTGTACACACTGTGTGTGTGGCTGGAAATGCACAGCGCATACAATGTGGATTCTGTACAAGTCACTGACGGCACGGCAGGGCAGGGCTGGGCTGGGGGAGGACATCCATCCATCCATCCATCCATCCATCCATTAATCCATCCATTAATCCATCCATCCATCCATCCATCCATCCATCCATCCATTCATCCATCCATCCATCCATCCATCCATCCATCCATCCATCCTTCCATCCATCCATTAATCCATCCATCCATCCATCCATCCATCCATCCATCCATCCATTAATCCATCCATTAATCCATCCATCCATCCATCCATCCATCCATCCATTAATCCATCCATCCATCCATCCATGTATCCATCCATCCATCCATCCATTAATCCATCCATCCATTAATCCATCCATCCATCCATGTATCCATCCATCCATCTATCCATCCATCCATTAATCCATCCATCCATCCATCCATCCATCCATCCATCCATCCATCCATCCATTAATCCATCCATTAATCCATCCATTAATCCATCCATCCATTCATCCATCCATTCATCCATCCATCCATCCATCCATCCATTAATCCATCCATCCTTCCATCCATCCATCCATCCATCCATCCATCCATCCATCCTTCCATCCTTCCATCCATCCATCCATCCATCCATCCATCCATCCATCCATCCATTAATCCATCCATTAATCCATCCATCCTTCCATCCATCCATCCATCCATCCATCCATCCATCCTTCCATCCATCCATCCATCCTTCCATCCATCCATCCATCCATCCATCCATCCATCAATCCATCCATCCATCCATCCATCCATCCATCCATCCATCCATCCATCAATCCATCCATTAATCCATCCATCCATCCATCCATCCATCCATCCATCCATCCATCCATCCATCCATTAATCCATCCATCCATCCATCCATCCATCCATTAATCCATCCATCCATCCATCCATGTATCCATCCATCCATCCATCCACCCATCCATCCATCCACCCATCCCTCCATCTATCCATGCACATGTTGGGATTTTTAGGGATAACTCTTTTCCCCTGGGTATTTTATTGTTGCTTGGGAGCTCAAAGTCAGCACATTCCCATTATATGAATGGGAATTTTGTCTCTTTTTTTAGCTCAGGACAGGCAAGAGAAGAACAAATTCCTGTCAGATATACCCAGATCTCCCAAAAAAATCCATCCTTCAGACATCCTTCAGAATATCCAACATTTCACCGACAGTCTTTCAACATGGCAGTTCCCCTGTGGATATAAACTAAAAAAATTCAATCCATTTAAACCTTGGGTGATTTTCCAGAGCCTGCCCTACTTCCCATGGAGAGGTGGATACCAGGGAGGAGCAGAGAGCTGTTCTGTCACCTTCCCCAAGCCCTCACTTCCCTCACTCCAAGTTCCAGTGTGACAGGTCAAGGATTTTCTTCCCAGCGCCAGCAACACAGGGAATTGTGGAGCGGGATGAATTCCTTACAAATGTGGCTTTGTGGGAGCGCTGGGGCTGAGGGAGGCTCTGTGTTTAATTATTTATGCTTTCTTATATTACCTCAGCATTCCCAGCCTGGATAAGGGCCCCGTTGTCCCTGGGTTTGGGACACAGCCGTCCCTGCCCCACACCCCGTGGTCAGGAAAACCTTTAAGCACCCTAATGAGACTTAAGTGCATGCTGAAAGTTAAGCCTGGGCTTATCCCCGAGCCTTAGACTGGGAACAGCCTCTTCACAGTCCCCGCTGATAAATGTCGCCTTTATTTATTTTTTAATAATTTTTTTTTTTTTTTCCCCACCTGAAAGGGGTCATTCTTCCCGAATTTGTGGAAGCTACTGTGGATTGGATCCTGCTTTTTAAGGGAAGCCGGTAGGGGACTCAGTTGTACAAATAACTGGACCCTAAAAAAAAAATAAATACAAGGTTGCATTTGGATATTGGGGAGTTTTTTTCCATGTTTCAGGGAAAAGGTGATGGCCCAGGGTAGCTGTGCTGAAATCAGGATGGTTCATTTGGGAATGAACCTTTGGCTGGATATTCTGGAAGCACAATCCTAAATTTTAGCATTTCTGTGCTTCCTGCAGCAGCTCTCTTGTATTTAACAGAGCTTCAATCCATCCAGGGATTTTCTGGGAGAAATTGTCTGAGCCTGACTCCTGCTCTACCTTTCCTTGATGTGAAGGAAGGGAGAAAATATCTTGGAGAAGGTGTTCTGCATAAAACCAGCGGAATCATGGAATCATGGAATAGTTTGGGTTGGAAGGGGTCTTGAGGATTGTCCCATTCCTGAGCATGAGCCATGAGCAGGGACACCTCCCACTGTCCCAGGTGATCCCAATCCTGTCCAGGCTGGCCTTGGGCACTTCAGGGATCCAGGGGCAGCCACAGCTGCTCTGGGAATTCCCAATTCCCAATATCCATCCATCCCTGCCCTCTGGCACTGGAGCCATTCCCTGTGTCCTGTCCCTCCATCCCTTGTCCCCAGTCCCTCTCCAGCTCTCCTGGATCCCTTCAGGCCCTGCAAGGGGCTCTGAGCTCTCCCTGGAGCTTCTCCTCTCCAGGGGAACATTCCCAGCTCTCCCAGCCTGGCTCCAGAGCAGATTCCTCTGCTTCCCATGGGATCAGTTGGCCAAAGCCAGTTCCAGTCTCAGATCATCGAGTCCAACCATCCCCAGCACTGCCAAGGCCACCCCTGACCGTGTCCCCAAGTGCCACATCCACAGGGCTGTAAATCCCTGCAGGGATGGGGATTCCCCCTGCCCTGGGCAGTCCCAAACAGAACAGACCCTTTTGGGGAAGGAATTTTCCCAGTTTCCAGTCTGACCCTCTCTGGCCCAGCCTGAGGCTGTTCCCTCTCCTCCTGTCCCTGTTCCCAAAGCAGATCCCAAATCCCCCCAGCTGTCCCCTCCTGTCTGGGAGTTGTGCAGAGCCAGAATTCCCCCCTGAGCCTCCTTTCCTCCAGCTGAGCCCCTTTCCCAGCTCCCCCAGGACTTTTCCAGACCCTTCCCAGCTCCTTTTCCTCCCCTGGACACCCAGAGCCCCTCAATGTCTTTGTTCTGAGCACCCCAGACTGAACCAGCTCAGCTCTTGATGTGACAGCTCAGCCTTTCCAAGTCTCAATTTTGCCTGAATAATTAAAAACTGCTCCTTCCCCTTCCCCCAACCCACTCCACCTGGAATTTTGGTGCTGGAGCCCTGGTCCCCACTGACCCCGTGTCACCTGTGTTCTTTTGCAGGACTCCCTGCTGTGTTTGTCACAGTCTGGGCCAGCGTCAGAGCCACTCTGGCTGACACAGAGTAAGTCCCACTGAGTTTCCTTCTCTCCCTTTTATGTGCAAAATTTTGTGGGATTTATGGGTGAATTCAAAAGGAAAAAAGAAGCAAAGCTGGAATTCTGCTCTGATGTCATTAACTTTCGGAGGAGGGTGGTGGATGGAAGGGAAGGATAATTTTTCCTTTGATTTTGCAGGATTCAATAAATGGGAATACCTGCAGTTGTTATATGGGGATAAAGGGACTGTGTCACAGCTGGGCAGGGAAAAGACAGAAAAAAAAAATACCAAATGAGTGGGAATGAATTTGGGACACAGCAGCTGCAGCACAGCCAGAGAAGTTTGGTGGTGGTGAGGTGGTGGTAGAACTGTGACTCCTCCTGGATTTTACAATCCCAGAATGGTTTGGGTTGGAAGAGACCTTAAAGCTCATCCCATTCCCCCCTCTTCCACTATCCCAGGTTGCTCCAAAATTCACAGCTTGACCACATATGCTTCCAGGATCCTCCAGCAGAGGGTCCCCAGGAATTCCCAGATGGTTTTTTGTGGGAAGGCACTGCTTCCCAAGGGGGATTTCAGCTCCAGGCTGGGATGGTGGATCAGCAGAGCTGCTGGGGGGTGACACCTCAGTGACACCAGAGCAAAGCCCTGGAGCTGGCTGTCTCCCAGTGCTTTCCTGACAGGATGTCCTTCTCTCCTCAGGTGCTGGGACTTGAGTGCTGGCAATTTGAAGTGGATTATTCAGGTGCCCATCCTGGCAGCTATCGTGGTGAGTGTGGGATGAGTGAGGGGCTGGGAGGAGCTGATCCAGGATTTCCTGCTCCAGTCACCCTGATATCAACAATCCTGCCTTCTAACAATCCCCACACATCCCCTTTGAGGGGTTTGTGTTTGTCCTGCCGGGAATTTCGGCAGCTCAATGTGGCAGAAGGGTTTGTGAGTGACTTCAGGGAGAGAAAAATCCCACATTTTTAGGGCTGAGACCCTAAAATCATTAATGAAACCAACATTCAAGGCAACATTTCCAGCCCAGATGATCCTGGAAACTCTCAGGGGTCACAACATGTTCTAGCCAGGCATCTCCAGTGGGAAGAGATGGAATTTGGGGTCTGTGGCTGGACCAAAGCTTTTCCCTGGAATTTTTCAGGGTCATCCCATCATTTCTGAACTGATAAAAGTTTGGGAAGCCCGAGGTGGGAAGGGAAATGAAACCATCCCAGCTTTGATTGGATGTTTAATCACTGAGGGTGGATTATTCCAACCCCCAGCCAGGAGCCAGAGGGGAAAGGAGGGATCCAAGTGAAATTATCCCAGCACAGGAGGAGCTCTCCAAAGCTGGAGAGGGAGTTATAAGAGTTAATTATCTGTGCCAGGTGAATTCAATCATGTCCTAATTAATTCATTCATTCATTACCCTCTTCCCCCCTCTCTTTATTGGGGTTCATTGCTCATTCTCCTGATGGGATCCATGCAAAAGAGCTCAGGCACTCCCCCAGATCCCACCTCCCTTCCCACTCATCCATGAGTGGAGCTGGTAGGAATCTCTCCAGAGTCCAGAGGGTTTGGAATCAGGTTCTTCCTCCTGCCTCACAAATCAGGAGGCCTTGGGAGATGCTCAGTGTGGGTGAGAAGAGCACCAGACATGCAAAAAGCAGGAAATTTTCTGAGGTGGATGTGCTCATCTGTGCCATTAGGTGAGATTTTTAGGGGTTGGGGGTGGGGCTGAATTTCATCCTTTTGGTGGAAATTCTCCACCTGGCTCCAGCAATTCCTTGGAAGAAGCAGATCACCCAGACCACATCTTTGGAAATGGAACAGCAGAGGCTGGAGAAGAAAGTTCAGATGGTTCAATTAAATGAATTCCAGCAACCCCATTGCATTTCATTTAAAGGCCAATTAGCAGAGGAGAAAGAGCCCAATTGAGGCTCATCCTTGGAAAAATAAGGTTTCTCCAGGAGGCTGTGCCTGTGCCCTGGCAATTTGCAAGTGCAGCTGTTTATTATGCAAAAATATTCCGTGGGTTGTGTCTGTTTAATTTCTGTGGGTTCACATTGTTCACTTGGCTGCTTCTGCCATCCCCACACTGCTGGATTAAGTCCTGCATTTTCTGGATGAGATTTTGGAGGCTGAGGGGTTTAAAATCCCTCCACTTTCTGCTAATTTGGATGTGATTCCTTTGTCTGGATTTCTTTTCCAACTTAGCACATTTGGGGAAATCAGAGGAGTTTCCCTCCTCGGTGTGATAAGGTTTAATTTTGCTGACAAATGCAGAACAAGATCCCACTTTGGAGCCTTTAAAGATGGAAAAGCTCCTGTAGAGACACAAATCCTGCTTGGTTTTTCCCTTCCAGATGGTTTCCAAGGAATTAAATGTGCTTCCCTGCTTGTTGGTCTATCCATTCCTCCCTTATAATTCCTGTGCCAGTCAGGAAATTTCAGCCAAATGGGACTCAGGGAATGGGGTTGCAGGGATGTAAAATTCCCACAAAACTCATGAAAACAGGGAAGTGGACACTGGAGGGAATTTTCACTCATATCCCAGTGATGGAAAGGGCATGGCACGACCTTCCCTGCCTTTTTTATGGATTACAGTTCCAAACGAGCTTGCACCTCCTTAAAGGAGAAGGAATCCAGCCACAGGGGACAAAGCCATGGCAAACCAGGCCCTGCTGCTTCAGCAGCTCAGAGAATTCCTGGTTTTACTGGGAAGGATAATTGACCATGGGAAGGACTCTCCAGTGGTTGTGGTGGGATTTCTGTCATGGAAATGCTGGAACACGGATCTGCTCTGGCTCCAACCAAAATGAACCCAAGGAGATCTCCTGGACTGTGCACAGTGGTCCCTCCTGAAACTCCCAGCTGTGTGTGCTGTGGGAATTCAGTGCCTTGAAAAGCTGAAGGCTCCAGAGGAATCCATGGGTGTTATCCAAGGGCATGGATCTGCTCGGTGCAGTCGCAGTGGTTCTGCCTCTACCCTCTCCATAACCCCATGGATGGGTTTGGCCAGGCCAGCAGCAGGTGGAATTTGGGGAAACCAAGAAGAGCTCTACAAAGACGGGAATCCCCCCAGTGTCAACCCACCTTTCCTCTCCACATGGTGTTGCCATTAAATTTTTCGCAGCGTGTCCCTGCAGGACAAGATCAGAATCACGGAGTCACAAAGGTTGGAAATGTTCTCCCAGATCAAGTCCAGCCATTCCCCCAGCACCACCATGGTCACCACGAACCCTTGTCCCCAAGTGCCACATGCACAAGATGTGGCAGATCAAGTCCAGCCATTCCACCATTCCCCAGGATGAGGATTCCATCCCTTCCCCAGGATGAGGATTCCATCCCTTCCCAGGGTGGGGATTCCATCACTCCCTGGGACAGGATTCCACTTCTTCCTGGGACAACCAGTTCCAAGGTGCTCAGGCACCACGGGAATTATCCCGAGCAGTTGGCCACGAGTTGTGTTCGCAGATGTGTCTCCCTGAAAGGCAGTGGGTGATATTCCCTGACTGTCCTTGTCTGCTCCATCCCAACACTTCCTGGAGCTTCATTGCCCTTCTGCATTCTTGAGCTGTCATTCCCAGTTAGATCCACTCTGTGTCTTCCCCATGGTGCATTTGGCTTGTTCCTGTTTCCTTTTGCACATGGAAGTGTGGGAAGACATCCTGCGAGTGCTGCTGGTATCCTGAGGGGATCTTAATCCCAGCTGGCCTGTGAAAGACAAATAAAACTTCATTTTGGCCTTCTCCAGGTGCTTGCTGGGCTGCTGGCTCAGGTGTTTCCATGTGAGATGTCCACACCTCTGAGCCATTCCATATTCTCCCTGAAATCCTGGGATCATTCCTGGAACGCTCATCCCTCCCGCAGGAGGAGTTTCCTCTGCAGTCCCAGCCCCTGCCTCACCTGTGGGGCAGCACCAACTGAACAACTCCACCAGATTCTCACCCGTTTCTCACAGTTCTCATTTCCTTGTTGTTTGTTTTCTTTCCCTTGCAGGTAAATTTTATTCTCTTTATCAATATTATCAGAGTCCTCGCAACCAAGCTCCGAGAGACGAACGCAGGGAGGTGCGACTCGAGACAACAGTACAGGTGAGTGTCACCTGCCCTGTCCCCTCTCTGGGAGGGACAAGGTCCTTGGCCAGGGTGACACTGGTGCCACCAGAACCTTGGAAAATTTGTTGTCTTCCGAGTGTGGTAACGCAGAATGAACCAGAGCAATTTAAAACTCTCCTAAACCTTTCGAACCCAACCTTGCTGGAGGTTAGGGAGGAATTCCAGTTTTTGAACCAAAAGTTCAAAAATAAAACACTGTTTGTGCTGCTGAAGGCTGTAAAACTTGGATCAGTTTATTTGCTCCTTTTTATTTTCCTCCTGTGCTTTGTTAAGCTTGGCCTATTTGTTAAACCTGCCCTTGAGTGGATGTTCCAGTGCTTTGGCTGAACTGATAAAAATATTCCAATTTTGTTTCATTTTTTAATTTGGTTTTCCTTTGTTCTGCCAGCTCATCTCCCTTGATAATTCAGGTTATTTGTAGCATGGTCAAAAACTGGATGGAAAAATCAGATTGCCGGGACACCACGGCTGCTTGAGAGCTCCCAAGGCTCCTTGGGATCTCCTGGACTGCCCAACAGGACACTTGGGAAGGGGGAAGAGTGGAATGATTTGGGATGTGAACCATGAGCTCATCGCTCCCACCTCCCTCTCCAAACACACATTTGAGGCAGGAGGGAGATTTGGCAGGAAAACACCTCCCAGTTTTCCTCACTGCCCTGTCAGGGCTCTGATTTATCCATTTATTTACTTCTCCCTGGCTGAAGCTTTGCTGTTAATTATGGTTTGGATGGGGCCTGCTCCTTTTAAAGTGTTCAATTCCCTTGGTGGTTTGCAGGACAGAGGCAGTGCTGGGTTTTTCTGGGAGTGATTCCCTCCCTTCCCCATCCCTGGACTCGCTGGAACTCCTGGCACGAGGTTGAATCCCTCAATTAATGTCACTTCCAGGCAAAGCTGATTCCCTCTGGAGCCAAACACTCTTGTGGAGTCCCCAGCACTGATCCTGTGCTGAGGTGGAGCTGCTTCCCAAAAAAAGGAGCTTTTCCAAGGGATGCTGAAGCCCAAAGCTCCTCCTAGGAGAGTCACCTCTGCTCTGCCCTCTTCCCCTGGATATCTGCAGTAATTCCACTCCTAATTCGCTTCCCTCTCCTCCAGATCTCTCATTGCACAGGAGCCAGGGTGGATTTTCCTGTCTTGCCTCCACGGAGAGGTTGAGGTTGGAAAAGACCTCTGGAAAATGATTCTCCAGCCTCCTGCTCCAGCAGTGTCAGCACTGCAGGTCTGTGGAGATGGAGAGCCATCCTTCAGGGATGAGGGCTGGAACTGCAGCACAAATTCCTTCCCACCTCCCACCCACGATCCTGACCCAAACCTGGAGCTGCTCTGAGGCTGGAAAAGTCACCCCAGTGTGGTCACCCCCAGCATCACTCAAGGACAGGCTGAGGGCTGGGACTTCACGCTGGAGCTCAGAATTCCAGGCTGGAATTCCACCCGTGCAAACATCCCATATCCAAGGGGACGAGGAGAAAACCACCAGCAGCTCGTGCCTGGTGCCAAACCTGGCTGGGTTGGAGGTTTATCACTCACTAATTCCTGCTCTTTCCCTTTTTTTTTCATCCCCTGCAGGAAGCTGCTGAAATCTACCCTCGTCCTTATGCCTCTGTTTGGCGTTCACTATATTGTTTTCATGGCTATGCCATACACAGACGTGTCAGGGATTCTTTGGCAAGTTCAAATGCACTATGAAATGCTGTTCAACTCTTTCCAGGTACTGGAACTCCGGGAAAACCGTGGGAATTTCGGTGGGGAGGGGAATGTGGGTGCAAGGCTGGATTTGGAAGCAGGGCTGGGTTACACAAGAATTCATTCCCTAGGGGATTTTAAAATATTTTAGCCTCAAATCTGTTTTCTACTTGCAAAATTCAACAAGAAGAGGGGCAATGTATCCAGCAAAAAAATTTTCCCATTGGCCTCCTGTCCCTCAGGACACTCAGGGGCAGCTCCTTGTCCACCACGAGCTCCATCCAAGGGAATTTCCTCTGTTTCCCTCTCCTGCCCCACTGAGCAATCCCACATTTCTCACTCACATTTCCCACAGAATGTCCCCAATCTCAGAGCAGCCTGGGGATACTGGGCAGAAAATAGACCCAAATTTCCCTAAATTCCCATTAATTTGTTGTTTCTTCCTCCTTCCAGGGATTTTTTGTTGCCATCATATACTGTTTTTGCAATGGAGAGGTGAGTTGTGAACATCTTCATTCCCTCCTTTTTTGGGTTAATTCCACGCCCAGGTGGACCAGCACATCCTCATTTTTCTACAACAAACAACCTTATTTTGCAGTCCAAGGTCTCTCAGTCCACATAAAAAATTCAAATTCTCATTTTTGTTCTGGTGGAAAACACCCAGCTCATTATATCAAAGATAACTGAGCTACTGGAAGCAGCTAATGGAGAAAAAATTTTGGAATTTTTAATTTCCTAGCACAAGTGCTGCTGAGAGCTGCTTCATTTCAAACTAAGATTGATAGAGTCACTGATTAACAAAAAAAACCTGGATTTCTCCAGGCTCTTTTGACTTTTTTATCTATTTCCAGAATAATATACTTTAATTTCCTCATTTCCATTAATTCCCTCTGTTGCTGTTAATTAAGAAAATGGATGGTCATGGATGCACCCCAGGGAAGAACTTCCAGGGACTGGCTTAAAATGAAAAAAATTTATGGATTTTAAAGGGAATTTATGACTTAAATTTATGGATTTTAAAGGGAATTTATGACTTAAATTGATGGATTTTAAGGGGAAATAAAACTATTAAATCACTGTGTACATTCTGCAGATAAAACGAGGATAAAATCTAAGGGGACTTGATCTCATCCTAACTTTAGCAACCTACTACAGTCTAAAATTTCCATTTCTACGAAATTTTTAGGGAAATTCTATGGGAAATTTGTTCTAGGGAAATGTCTCAGGATTCAGGTGCCTCTCAAGGTGGTTTTTTTCCCACTCACACTTGATTTTCACGGGATGTTGAGACAATTCCCTCCTGGATGTGCTGCTCTCCATCCCTTAACCCTCGGGCAGAGCCACCCCACTTTTCCAGCCAGGTGTTTTATTTCATTTGGAAAAGGTGGGATTAATGTGAGTTTATTCTTTCCAAATTCATGGAATCACGAGTTGGAAGGGGCCCATAAAAACCGGGAAATTCCAAGTCCCCGCGGATTTTCCCGCCCATCCTATGGATTCCACATTTTCCTGGTGTTTTCAGCCATTCAAGCTGCCCAATATTTCATTTGGAAAGGGTGGGATTCATGTGAGTTTATTCTTTCCAAATTCATGGAATCACGAGTTGGAAGGGGCCCATAAAAACCAGGAAATTCCAAGTCCCCGCGGAGTTTCCCGCCCATCCTATGGATCCCACATTTTCCTGGCGTTTTCCTTCACGGGGATATTTTTTTTTTTTCCCCTTCAGGTCCAAGCAGAAATAAAGAAGTCATGGAGCAGGTGGACTTTAGCACTTGACTTCAAAAGGAAAGCGCGGAGTGGGAGCACAACGTACAGTTACGGACCAATGGTTTCCCACACCAGCATCACAAATGTAGCCACGAGGGGGGCGCTTGCCCTGCACCTCAACACCAGACTGATCCCAGGGACCCTCAACGGCCACAGAAACCTGCCAGGCTACGTCAAGAACGGCTCCATCTCCGAGAATTCCGTGCCCTCCTCCGGCCCCGAGCAGTACAACAAAGATGAGGAGTACCTGAACGGGCTCTACGACGGAGACAGACCCACGGTGCTGGTGGAAGAGGAGAGAGAGACAGTGATGTGAAGGCTTGAGGAGGGGGGGGAAAAGGAAGAAAGAAAGGAAAAAAACAAAAAAAAAAAATCGGCCAAAGGATGAAAAAGGTTCCTGGAGAGGATTCAGTGGGAAAAGACCATCGGGCCACGCAGAGGATTCCAAGGGTTTCCATGCGGTTTCTTTGTTCTGTGGAATGAGAGATTAAGTTATTTGGGAGAGGACAAAAAAAAAAAAAAAAAAAAAAAAAAAGGTGAGCCACCAAGGTGGCTGGTGGGTGATCCCATCCATGAATAGCAGATAACAGAGCTCTCCAGACCTGCTGGACACCAGAGATGCTGGGGGCTCGCCAGGAAGGGCTGCAAAGCCCAGCGTGGTCCTTGGATCCCCTGGAGAGCTGGGTGGCCAAGGAGGATGGGAGTGTCCCCCAGGAAAGCAAGAGGGAGCAGGGAGGGTGTGGTGCCACCGTCCTGGGAGGGGACAAGCCACCCCGGGGGTCAGTGGCTTGGGTTTGGTTTGTTCTCTGCCTGTGGGTCTGCCTGGGGACACACACAGGGCTGGGAAAGGCCCCTGATCCATTGGTCATGTGGGGCTCAACCAATGCCAGGTTCTTCTTCCCGTGGGAATTGTCACTCCTTGGCAAAATGCTCCTCTGGGTTAGCAGCTCGTGGGTGCAGGCAGGGATTGTCCCCTCCTTTCCCTGAGTCCTGGGAGCAAGGCAGGAACAGTTTTAGGGTGGGATGTGGTTATGGAATGTGCAGCATTCCCGTTCCTCCAGAGGGGTGGTGGAGTGGGAACCACCAAGGGCACGGAATTTGCACATCCCAGGGGGTGCTTGTGGCTAAAATCAGTGCCCAGGGTGGACAAGTCAGCCCTCCCTTTGTGTGGGTGCCCCTGGAAAGCTGCTTCAAACTGGGAATTGTTCCTCACTCTGCACTCTGAATGTGCCATTCCACAGGGTCCTGGAATTCTGGAGTGGGTTGGGTTGGAAGGGACCCTAAAGGTCACCTCAGTCCAACCCTGCCACGAGCAGGGACACCTCCCACTGCCCCCAAGCCCTGTCCAGTCCAGCCTTGGACACTGCCAGGGATGGAGTATCCACAGTTTCCTGAACAATTAATCCAAACCCTAATGAGCAGGAAGACTCCACCAGCAGGAGGTTCTGCTGAGGGCTAATGAAGGATTAATTTCCCCAGACCCTGAAGGAAGTCAGGAAGAGCAGGTGGGATCCTGACTTTGTGTCCCACATCTTTATCACCCTCTCAGGCCAAATCCCAGTGGAATCCAGGGGAAAATCTCCTCCCTTTGGCATGGCTGAGGTTTGGGTTCCAACCTGGTGGGGGATGTGGTGGCTGTGAGGTTCTGGCAGGAGCTGGAGCTCCTCTCCATCCAGAATCCATCCATCCATCCAGAATCCCAGAATCCCTGAGGCCAATATTTATTTGTGATGTTCTTTTCTTGTTTCACCTCATCCAAAGAAGTCAAACCTCATCATAACCATTTCCCACCAAAGAAGAGTAATCAAAATATCAACTTTTCAATAATTAGTCCATTTTCCTGCTCTCTTCTTCTACCCCTCCTGATTTTCTGGCTCAAAGACATTTCTGAGTTATCATTTCGCTGCTGGAACAAAGCAAAAATACCAAAAAAACCCCAGCCAGTGACTCACTCTTTGCTTGTGTTTATTACTCAAGACTGAGAACATTTGACAGTCCCTCAGAAATTCAAGGAATCAGCAAAAGCCATAAATTTATTTATAAACAAACATAACCCCCCTCCTAAAACTCAGCTCTCACTGAAATGAATTCAACACTGGATTATTTAGGATTGAAATAAATCAAACCTGTTGTTAAATGTAGATATTAAATTTCAGGCATTAGGGTTGTGGAGAGGGATTTTCTTCTTTTTAAATCCTTTGAATTGCAAATCATAAATAGATTTTTTTTTTCTGGATGTTTCTGTGCATGAGCAACATTCCATGCAAAAATTGGGATAATGCTGACACCAGTACAGAGGGAAAACTGCTTCTAAGGCCCAGCAGGATCTGTTTGCCTCAGTGTTCCCATCATTCCTGGGCTGATCCCAAATTCCTGATCGAGGGTATGGATCAGGATCTGGTATCAGGGTCATCCCTCCTGGATTTTTAGTGAGGAAGAATCAGAGCTGGGATGTCTGGGATGAAAGGAGAATTCCCAATTTTGGGTTGGGATTTGCCCTGGAAGGACAAACAGAAGGATCCAGTTGGAGCTTAGCCAGAGCCTTTGGATTCAGACTTGGACATTTCCCAAGGAGTTTGTCCCCAAAGGTCTGAGTCCACCTGGAATGACAGCTCCTCTCCTGTGGGGTTTCCCTGTGGAAACACAAACCTTGGAGGGGATTGTTCAGGATTCCTCCAGTGCCCTCCACAAATCCTGCAGGAAGGGCAGGGCTTGTGCCCATCCTGCTTCAGATCCAGCAGGTGGGATAGCATGGAATTGTGATCATGGAATTGTGATCATGGAATTGTGATCATGGAATTGTTACAGTGGAATTGTTACAGTGGAATTGTGACCATGGAATCATCCCAGAATGAGCTGGCTTGGAAAGGACCTTAAAGCCCATCCATGGGCAGGGACACCTTCCACTGTCCCAGGTTGCTCCAAACCTTTTCCACCTTGGAAAAACAGCACAGAAACTTTCCCAGGTTCATTTCAAGGAGGAGCCAAAGATCCAAAAGAGCTGTTCCTTTTTTTTTTTTTCCTCCTTTTCCCTCCTCCTTCGTGTCACATCTGTGCCCGTTTTCCTCTCATCCTAGAAAACATCTGGCAACGCTCTGGAGCTCCGTGGAGCCTCTCACCTCTCCAAGCCAAGCTGAGCCTGCAGTGTCCCAGCTGACTGGCTCACTTGGAATCTCCCTGGAATCCTCTGGATCCGTGTCCTCTCCTCCAGAGCCACATGTTGGGCTTGGACTGGGAGTTTCACCCCTGGCAGGTTCCTCTGTTGTTCCTCTTCTATCCCCATCCACAGCAGCAGAGTTCTCCTGATTCCCTGCCCTATGATCCTGCTCTTTTCTGGGATTTAACAGCTGTTTAATCTTCCTTTTATTTCTCTGGGATGCCTTTTGGCAGCAGTTTTGCTTCTCCTGGGTAAGTGCAGACAATTGTTTTTCTGCCTCCTCCATTCTCCCTGGTCCGGGTTCAGATGAGATCATGTCTTGTCCTGCCCCTCATCATTCCTCAGCTCTGCTCCTTGTCTTGTTCTGGAGCCAGAAGAGTTCACAAAGATCTCCCAAAATCGAATTTTTCAGCCAGGGATTGGCTTTGATTCTCTGTTTGTGGGCAATCAGCTGGAGGTCAGGGAACATCCACAGCACTGGGAAGGATTTTCCACTTTTTAAACCGTGAAAATCCACAGAGAGAGAGGGAAGATCTCCAAAGTTTTTATTCCTCTTGTTGTCTTGACAAACTCAGTGGCTGAAAGGGTTTTTAATTTCAGGTTCTGATGTTTCAGAAAGTTAAGAAACCTCATTTATAAGTTGGGTTCTTTTTCTCACACATCCTCCTTGGTGATTCCAGGTCCTATTTGATGTTTCCAGGTCCTGCTTGGCCATTTAAATCTCAGACATCAAACAAACATTGCTGAGACACAAATCCTTTGGGTGTGCTTCACTGAGTGATTAACCCCAAACTAATTTGCTGTCAAGGCTTTTAATGGACTTTGATAAATCTCCTGATCCTGGTTTTCCTTCCCTCGGTGCTGACAGGGATTGTCACTGGCTGCTCTTTGCTCTGTAGGAGGTTTGGGATGGTTTGGAGCTGGGATTTTCTTCTGGGAGGCTTTTCCCACACTTCAATTCTTTTTTTCTAAAATGTCCCTCCAAAAAAAAAAACCCAAAAAACTTATTTAAATCACTTAATTCAGCATTTAGTTTCCCCTTTTAACTGGGTGCAAGTTTGGCTGGAGGGAAGGGTTCATGGTTCAAAGCCAATCTCAACTGGCAGGTCCCAAACCAACCCAGAGCTTTGGGATAGGAATGTGAATTCCTGGGATCACCTGGGTCTCATTGCACTCATCACACCTGGGGCACAGCTCAGGTATCCTAAAATAATAATCCTAAATAATAATCCTAAATAATCCTAAAATAATAATCCTAAATCTTGCTGGATTTATGGGAAAAGGGCACAGAGAGCAGGGAAAACCCTCGATGTGTTTGTGCCCCGCTCCAGGAGGATTTCAAACAATGAAATAGAAATCTCCAGCTATTTTTGTTAATTTTCTGGACTCCTGCTGAGTGCTCTGCTGGGCTCTGGACAGTGGCTGGAGTTCTGGCTTCCCCCAGTTCTCTGTGCTGGATAAAACCTCTCCCATGAGTGGGCAGAGATGTTCTGAGCTGGGCTCCAGGGCAGGAAGCAGCTCCAATGTGGGTTTGATATTCCTTGGCATGAGGCAGGAGCTGCTTGGCTGAAGGGAACTGGGGTAACTCAGAGCAGAAAAAAGGCAAAAAAAATCTCTGGAGCTGCAGCACACATCAGGACTCATGCCCAGTTTGCAGAATGGATTTCAAATCCAGGTTCCAACTGCAGCTCCAGAAATTCTCTGCTGAGAGTCACAGACCAGGCTCGGTGCTGGGATCCAATCCAAGGACACCAATGATGAGCTGGACATAAAACAATCCCATTTATCTGTTCCTTTTTCCTCTCCTTTCTCCTTTCCTTTCTCCTTTCCTTTTTCCTTTCCTTTCTCCTTTCCTTTCTTCTATCATTTATCCTTTCCTTTCTCCTTTTTCCTTTCCTTTCCTTTCTCCTTTCCTTTCTCCTTTTCTCTTTCCTTTCCTTTCTCCTTTTTCCTCTCCTTTCTCCTTTCTCCTTTCTCCTTTCCTTTCCTCTCAGATCCTCCAAGTTTTCCCACTGTTTCCCACGTTTCCAGTAGCCCCAGAGCACACAGAGTTCCCAATAATATCAACATTTTGCCAGGATTTGGGACTTAAAAGGAGGAAAAATCCTGGGGGAGCATTCAAAAAAAAAAACATTAATTCAGGTTCTTCTGAAATCTTTCCCACAGATCAGGGAAGGGTTTCCAGCCCCACATTCCACCCTCCAAGTGAACTCCTGTTTTCCTCAAGGATCTGGACTCAGTGTTCCAGAGTTCCCAGGAATTTTCCACCCTGTCCAGGGGTTTGGGATTAGAGCTGGTACAACATTAAATATTCTTGTTTAATTTGAGCTTCACCTTCTCACCTGCTCCTGTGGTTTCTGCATCCAGCTGTGGGTTGCTGATTTCTGGTTGGAGTCGCTGATCCAGTTGGGCTTTTCCAATCCCAGCAATTCCCAGATTCTCTGGTAATTCTCCTTTGGGGACACTTGTCCCTCGAGCTGCCTTTGCACCCGTGGCACGTCACAAAATCTGCATTTTGTGGCATTTCCAGGGCTGGAAATCAGCTGAGGGATTGGCAGGGACCAGGAATGAATGGCAAAATTCTGGAAAACTCACCCAGTTAATTAATCAGGAGTAATTAATGAGGAACTCCAATAAATCTGACTTCTTTCCAGGCAGGCAGCCTGGCCTGCACAGATCTGACTAATTACTGACTAATTACTGCCTAATTGGAGGAATATTAAGAGAGCAAAAGGGGGAAGGTGGGGTGTGCCAAAATCAGTACAACTTCCTCTTCCTTTTTCATCCTCACTGCCACTTTTCCTTCTTTTTTTTTACTGGAAAAAAAAAAAGGTAAATTAGAACAAACTGAGCTCAAGAACACAGAATTCCAACTTATTTCTCCTGGGTTCCACGGAGTAACTTCTCCCTTCAACTGGATCAATGGTTTTCCTGGCACATTAACCAAGGAATTCAATGGAATTTAATTATTTCCTCAGCCTGAGGGTTAATGATTCTGGGCTAATGATGGGGTGTGCAAAACCAGAGGTGCTGGCAGGATTTGGGATGAAATCCTGACCCCAGGAAAATCTGTGTCTGTTGGTTTCCATGGTGTGGGTTTCACCCATCAATTCTGAAAAGGGGAATGATTCAAATAAATTCCCTGTTCCCAAAATCTTAACTGGCACTGGGACTTCAGGGTGTCTTTATCCTTTAGAATCCAGCAGGATCTCTGACATCCAGAGCTAGGGGAAGGTCTGAGGGGCAGACCTCTGCAAAAATTCTTCATTTTCTCTTGGTATCAGCTTCCCCATGTGGAGATTTGGGATGGGAATACCAGGAATTAAAATGTTTGGGATGGAGGGATCAGCGTGTGCCTGTTTTCCAAAACTCCCAGGGTTGCATCCTCTGAAACAGGGATACAAAATCCACTGGAAAGGAAGCTTAAGCCCAGCTTAACTGAAGAGCTCAGGTGCCTGAAAAAGAGACAAAACCATGAGAAGCAGCATGGATTTAAAGCAGAGCTTTGTGAGACATGAGCCAGCCTAAACATAGACCTGAGCTCTTCTTGCCAAGCCAGTCTTCAACCTCAATCTCTATCTAAACAATTCCTTCTTCCTTGAGAGCTGCAGGAGAGGAGGAGTCAGAGAATCCCAGGATGGTTTAGGTTGGAATGGAGTTAAAAACCACCCAGTTCTGGTTCCAGTGTCCCAGCCTTGGACAAGAATCCATTTGTTGTCAAAGGTGGGATATTTGGAAAGCCCAAAGTTTGGCTGAGGTGGAGCTGCTGGGACAGGAGTGTTGGATGTGGGAGAGGAGGAGGAACAGGCACAGCCAAGCACCAAACCCACCCCAAATTCCAAATCCTTTGCCTCTTCCCATTGGGATCCGTCAGGAGACAAATCTGCTGCTAAACCCCTTTGCTTCATCTCAGCAGCTGCAGGGTGACCCAGCCCTGGTGGTCACCACAAATCTTGGGGTCTGGGCTCTGGAAAAAGGGGTTTTTTTCCAGGATATCCACTCCTTTTTCAGGATATCAGCTCCTTTTTCCACTTGGAGCAGAAGGAAGAGGAGCAGGGTTTTTTCCCCTCTGCCCCACTGAAGAGGGTTTCAAGATTTTATTCCCCTCCAGAAGAGGGACAAACCCCAAAATCAGGATCAAGGTGTGATCCCAGGGGCATTGCCATGTGTGTGTCTCCAGGCAGGAATCTGGTTTACATTCCTCCACTTCTGCTTTCTGCATGGACCAAAGTAACGAGCGGGAAAAGGCAAACCACAGGTGTATGTAAAAGGGAATTCCAATAAAAAAAGAAACCTTTATTGATTCTCATGGAATCTTTCTCCTGTGTCTTTTCCTGTCTCCTGGACTCAGAACCTCAAAAATCCCACTGGGAATGCTTGGATGGATGTGGGTTTATTATTCCTCTGGGTTTGTGAGGAAGGAGCTCCATGGGATCCTCCAGCTCATTAAGGATACAGAAAAATGGGAGTGAGTTTCTCTGGAAATCCTTCAGGAAAATCTCACACGGGGTGGGCTTCAAAACCTCCTTAGGCTTGGGATTTTCAGGATTGGGAGCAATCCTGGTCAGCTCCCAATCTGTGCTTCCAGAAGTTCTGGAGCTGTGATTCCACTGCTGACATCCTTATCCTCATTCCTGGTTTTGCTCCTTAAATCAGAGAATCCCAGAATGGTTTGGGTTGGAAGGGATGATCCAGTGCCACCCATTTCAGGGTGTCTCTATCCTTTAGATCCAGAATCCAGCAGGATCTCTGACATCCTGAGCTAGGGGAAGGTCTGAGGGGCAGCTCCCTCTCCTAAAATTCTTCATTTTCTCTTGGTATCAGCTTCCCCATGTGGAGATTTGGGATGTGGGAGACACTTGGCTGGGAATACCTGGAATTATTTGGGATGGAGGGTTTGGTGTGCCTGGTTTCCAAAACACCCAGGCTTGCATCCTCTGAATCAGGGATACAAAATCCACTATCCCAGGTTGCTCCAAGCCCTGTCCAGCCTGGATGTAGGAGGGCCCCAGTCTCACTGAAATAAAATTCACCACTAAACTGGGCTTTGTGAAGCTGAGGATTCCAGAGCCACTTTGTTTTGGAACCAGATGGGAAGGGCTGCAGGAGGAGAGAATCCCAAGGAGGGTTTGATGGAGCAGCCAGAGCAGTGGGAATGACATTCCCTGATGGATCCCCCCAGTTTCCCTGGGATTTCATATTTACATTTCACATTTCCAACAGGAGCAGCATCTGCTCGTGCCCTGTTCCAGCCTCTCCCTCTGGGATCCCTGAGGTGCCACCAGACCTGGAGGGCACCAGGGAACTTCCTCCAAAATGGGGGAACAGGGCTGGAGGGACAAAATGGACATTGGGCCAGTTCAGATTTTCCCACTTTTCTGTTTATTCCTCAATTTCTTCTGCATTCTCCAGCTGGGATTTAGGGAGATGCTGTGCAGCCTTTTATCCAGGGAAAGTCCAGGAAAACAATGTGGGAAAGGCTCAGATTTACTGAACTGAGTCATCCAAGAAATTTTTTTCCCCATGGTTGGGTCATGGAGGTGGGTGTGGAGTGATCCCTGTTGTGATCCACTAAGGCCAGGACTAGGAGAAGGATTTTAAACTAAATAAGGGAAGATTCAGACAGGATAAAAGGAAGGTAATTTTAAGATGAAGGTGGAGAGAAGCTGTGGCTGCTCCTGGATCCCTGCAAGTGTCCAAGGCCAGGCTGGACATCCACCATGGATAATTCTCCCCCTGAGAATCAGGGATTTCAGTTTGTGGCCAGCTGAGCAAGCAGCAGCTCCAAATCTCTGCAGTTCTCTCTCGAAGAACAAAACCTTTGGAAAACATTTTCCATTTCTCTTTGCTCCACATGAGGATTAACAAGTAATATCAGCTCTGCTGAAGTGCCTTCATCTGCTCCTGGAAAAGAGGGAACATCCAAGCAGCCCCTGGAAAAGAGGGAACATCCAAGCAGCCAAACTTGGAGCAAGGAAACGAAATTGAATCCAAGCAATGTCTGCTTGGAATCAACAGCCCTTGGAGAAGGGAGGGATGGAGATGTGCCAAGGGGCTGACAAACAGCTGGATTCCATGTGCAGCACTGCTCAGGCTCTCTGTGGGAATTCTGCTGGATGCTGGGATGGGGAATGATTTCCCTGGAGCAGCAGGTGGATCACAAAGCACGTTTTTGGATTGTGTGGGAGGGGTGAGGGGCTTCAGCCAGGGGTGGACTGAGGCCGTGGATGCAGGAGTGTCCTGGTCTGGAGCACAGGTGTCTGCCAAAAAAGGCAGGAGCTTCTCTTTGAAATGGGGAATGTAAACCCCCTCCCTCCTAATTATTGTAATTTTAACATTAAAGGGCTCTCAGGCAAAAATATGGGAATTAGGAATAACAGTTCTGTACTAGGAAAATTAAAATAGAAATGCAGTATTACACAGAACAATCCCAGCCCTGCCAGAGTCAGAATCCAAGCTGACACCCGTCAGTCAGTCAGGGTGTTGGCACAGTCCCATTCAATGGTGGCTGCATCCTCCTGCAGGGGCAGATGTGGTTCAGCTGGAGCAGTGCTCCTGGAGAAGGTGCAGTTTCCTCTGAAGCTCCAGGGATGATGTGCAAAGGTCTGGTTTTCCTCTGGAATCCAGTGGAAAGAAGGTTCCTTGGTGTCCCAAATCTCAGTTTTTATCTGGGTAGGAAAGGCTTGGCTGCTCCCCTGGCTGGAGCATCTCCCAGTGGGATGATGGAATTTTATCAGTCATGCCCTGGGACTCAGTGGCCATGAACAGGAGATATCTCCTGGAGGGAGGATGGGCTGTGGAAAGATAAAGATGATTGCCCAGCTGGTTTAAAGATGGCCCATGAGCAGATAATGTGTGCCAGGAGATCAGGGGCACTGCCCCAGCTGGGTTAACAGATGGGACAGAATTCACATTTCTGGCCACATCAACCCAACACCAGGAGGGTGGGAGCCAACCATGAGTGCATCCCTGAGTTCCAGCATCCAAACAGCTCCTGCAATATTCCTTGGATATGTTTCATCCTGTCTGGGAGATGGCAAAGCAATGGAATCACCGTGGTAAAGGAGGAACCTGGAATTCTGGTTTAACCTGGAGCTCTCTTTTTAAAGGCTGCTCATTCCCAGCAGCTCCTATGAGTTTGGGAAGGATGTGAGAGGGATGGAGAACTTTTCCTATGAGCAAAGCCTGGGACAGTTGGGAATGTTCATCCTGGAGAAGTTTGGGGTGACATCATTGTGGCATTCCAGCCCCTGAAGGAGCTGCCAGAAAGATGGAGAGAGAAAATCTCCAAGGGATGGAGGGACAGGACACAGGGAATGGCTTCAACCAGAAAGGGAGCAGCTTCAGATGGGATTTTTGGGAAGGAATCCTTCCCTGGGAAGGTGGGGAGGCCCTGGCACAGATTCCAGAGAAGCTGCAGCTTCCACTTGAGGACTGGAAATTTCATTTGGATTTTGAAGGTGGATTTTTCCCACCCTCTTTGGGAACAACCACAGGACTCCAGGAGCAGAATCCTGTGAGGAAAAGTCTCTTGGAAAAGCTGCAATAAATTCAGAGGAACCAGCAGAGCTTGAAGGGCAGCAAGAGTTATTTGAGGCGAGGAAAAGCCGAAGGGAAAGAGGCCACGAGACCAATCCCGAGGGATCCACCCCATCCAAAACAATTCCTGTTGTTTGTTATTGTGCACATTCCCTTTGTCAGCTCCTATCTGCCGCCAGATCCTGAGGAAAAACAACTTTGGTGCATTCTGAATCGTTTTCCTTGACAAAAACAGCTGAGGGATGTGGGGAGTGGAGTCTTGGGTTTCAGGCAAAAAAAAATAATAAAAATCGTTGTTAAACAGCTGGAATGCTGCCAGAGGAATGTTGAAAATCCCTTTTTCCCTCAATCCCACGGTTAATTCCAGCCATGTTGGAGGTTTTGTCTTCTCTTGGGTTTGGTTCTGTCCATCCTGTGCTTGGTGTGGGATTGGGGTAAAGGCACCTCCATAAATCTCCATCCACGATCTTGAGAAGTGGGAATCCTGAGCAGGGTCCCAAAATATGAGGGGGTTTTACAGGATGGACAAATTGCAAAAAAAAAAAAAAAAATGGATTTGTTCAGAAAAAAGAGCTTGGGATTTTTCCAGTCAAAACTGGAACGTGCTTAAAATCCAGACTGATTCCCAATAAAGGTTTGTTTCCAATAATTTCATGGAGCACTATAAAAATCTGAAATTTATTATTATTATTATTATCATCATCATCATCATCATTATTGTCATTATTGTTATTTTCATTATTGTTATTATTGTTATTATTGTTATTATTGTTATTATTGTTGTTATTATTATTCCTTGAAGTTTGATGTCAAAATTTCCATGCCTCTAAATCACTGAAATTCTGGCAATGTCAGCTCCAGAACTGACTCCTGGATTTTAATCAGACTGGATTCTCTTATTGTCCCCAGACCCAACACAATGGAGACATGAGGGGACACTGAGTGACATCACTGAGGTCAAATTTGGGGGATTTAATTATCCCATTTCTTTTAAATCCCACAAATCCATAGGAGGCTGCTTGGAGAATTGTATTACAGAGGCCAAATTGGTTTTTATTCTCTGCCCAGACAACTCTTTCACAACAGGTAATAAACAACCTTATTTTTATGCTTTGATTGGATTATCCTCTGGATCAAATCCAATTCCATGGGCATCTCCCGTCTCCAAACATCTCTGATTAGTTTATGCAGTCTGAAATGATTCATTTCCTCAATAAAGTCATTTTTCCCTGGTAAATTCCATGTATTTGATGCATCTCCAGCTCCATTAGCTCTGTACAGGGCAGAAGAGGCTTTTCCATGCTCTGGATTTCAGGAGATTCCAGGAAATCTCTCTCTGGAGCAAAGTGAGGAAGTTTTGTTCTCGTTCTCAGGGCTTTGGACACCCCAAAATTCCAGCCAGCATCAAATATTTCCCTTTGTGCTTTTCCCTGTTTATATCCAGCCCAATCCATGGGGAGATTTCCAAGAACCTGGAAGACAGGAAAGGCTAAATCCACATCAAATCCTATAGAAATTGTTGCTTTGCACTCCTGAATTTTCCCTGGAAAATGAATTTTGAATTTTCCAAATTCCCTTTCTCCCCATCCCACCAACTTCCCAAGGTATTTATGGGAGAACTGCTCTTATTCCCACCTGGAGACCTTCAGCAGGTGAATTAAACCAAATCCATGTTTATTTTGTTCTCTCTTCCCAGGCAGGAAATGAACCCTGGAAAATTCTCTCCAGAGGGCAGGGGTTAAATATCCTTTGGTCCCTGAAAATCTGGGAGATTCCTGCTGCCACCACCAAGAGAAGAACCCCAGATCCCAGCCAGGAATAACAGTCTGATTTTTCCCAAAAGAGGGAAAATTCTAATTCCCTTCCATTTTAAAATACAGCCTGGCCAAAAAACAAAGAGAAGGAATTCCAGAGCTCTGGGCAGCTGGGGAGCTGTCAGAAAATTTTTAAAAAATAATAATATTCCAAGCCAATTAAAAGCCAATTAATGGTAATTTGCTTATGTCATTAAACAAACCCTGCTGAGCTCCAGGGGAAAATATTCCAAGAGAAGCCAGGGAGTGGGATGTGAAGAGATTCCCTTTCCTTTGTCTGAAGCTCCTGAATTTTCATTGCTCTGCAGGAGGAGAGATCCCAGGGCTGTGTCCCTGACTTCACCTTGCCTGACACAATTCCTTCCTGGGAAAGCAAAGGAAAAGGGGTTGTTGCTCCAAGGTGGGCTGTATCCCACTGGGATTCATCCTGGGCTGGAATTCTCCTTTCAGACAGATCCAGAAAGGAAGAAGTTCTGCCTCTCTTAGAGCCAGAAGGTCTGGGATGTATCTGGGATCTCCATCCCTCTCCATCCTCTCTCTGAGTGCATTCCTGGGTTGAGATCCATGGATTGATGTCCATGGATTGATGTCCATGGATTGATAACCTTGAATTTATATCCCTGGATTGAGATCCCTGGATTGATATCTCTGGATTGGTGTCCATGGATTGATATCATGGATTGATGTCCATGGATTGATAACCTTGAATTTATATCCCTGGATTGAGATCTCTGGATTGATATCTCTGGATTGATATCCTTGGATTAATATCCCTGGATTGATATCCCTGGATTGATGTCCATACATTGATATCCCTGAACTGAGATCCCTGGATTGATATCCCTGGATTGATAACACTGGATTGATATCCCTGGATTGGTGTCCATGGATTGATATCCATGGATTGATAATCCATGGATTGATATCCCTGGATTGATATCATGGATTGATATCCCTGGATTGATATCCCTGGATTGATAATCCTGGGTTGATAATCATGGATTGATATGCTTTGATTGATATCCCTGGATTGATATCCCTGGATTAATATCCCTGGATTGATATCCCTGGATTGATAACACTGGATTGACATCCCTGGATTGAGATCCACACATTGATATCCCTGGATTGATATCCTTGGATTAATATCCCTGGATTGATATCCCTGGATTGATGTCCCTGGATTGAGATCCACACATTGATATCCCTGAACTGAGATCCCTGGATTGATATCCATGGATTGATATCCCTGGATTGATATCCCTGGATTGATATCCCTGGATTGATATCCCTGGATTGATATAATGGAATGATATCCCTGGATTGATATCATGGATTGATATCCCTGGATTGATATCCTTGGATTGATATCCATGGATTGATATCCCTGGATTGATATCCCTGGATTGATATCCCTGGATTGACATCCTGGATTGATATCATGGATTGATAACCCTGGATTGATAACCCTGGATTGATATCCCTGGATTGATATCCATGGATTGATATCCCTGGATTGATAACCCTGGGTTTATATCCCTGGATTTATATCCCAGCTCCAGGACAGCCCTTCTGCCTCAGCCCATCTGTCCCTCCCCCCCCAACAGTTTGTTCTTCCCAGCAGGAAAAGGTTCTTTTTCATATAAATAATTGTCCTTTTTTTCCTGTCCTGAGGCTCCAGCAGAGTTGGAATCCTCCTTGTTCTCCCCACGAGCAGTGAAACCAGGGAATAAAGAAACTCCTTTTCCCAGGAATGCTGAGCTCCTGCAGCACCAGTGACAAAATTCATTATTAATTATTATTATTAATTATTTTAATTATAATTTAATTATAATCACCACTTTTTCCACTGATAAGCCTTCGCTCCAAGAACTCCTGGCTCTGTAAATCCACAAATTTCCTAAATTTGGCTTTCCTGAGCCTCTTCCATGGTGACAAATTCCATTAAGCCCCTCCAGGCACATTCCCTGATTTAATCAGGAGATTAACTAGACTCAGCTCTTGGCCTAAACTCAAGTTTAATCCCCCTCAGCTCTGGATGTGCTGATTCCTGACAGTTCCTCCTGCAGAAGCTGCCAGAGGCTGGAAAAGCAGCAGCTCTTCCTAAAAACATTTGTTCCACCCCTGGCACGGAGCACCCAGCAGGGATTTTGGGATGTAAAACCAGCAGCCAGCCCTGGATCCTCTCTCTGCATGGAAAAACAGCATCCAGACAAAAGGGAATGGCTCCCAAGGAAGAGCAGGGCTCTAATGCACTCACCAAATAATTACAGTGACAAAACCGTGCCCCAAGCTGGGAATTCTCCTCCGTGGAATAATGAGGAAAATGGATTTTGTGGATTTTTTGCCTTTTTGTGGATCTTCGCTGCTCCCTTTCCATGTGGGCTTTGGGACCTGCCCAGAACTCCCCACATAAAAGAAACCACATCCAGGAAAATCTCTCCTATTTCTTCATGCTGATCCCAAAAAAAAATCCAATCTCCAGCACAAAGCCCACCCAGGACAGGGAAAAGGACACAAAGACAGAGGGAATGGAGAGGGTCCCTTTGGAATTTCACCTCCAGAGTCATCACCTCCCTCAGGTTTGCATTTTTTTTCCTCACCCTCATGGATGAATTTCCTCTCCTTGGATGATGCTCGAAGCATCCCTCTGGACTGATGGTTTTGATTTGGGAAGCAGAGTGTTGCTAATCCAGGGAGAATAATTCCTCTCCTTTAAATCCCCTCTGGATCAATAATCCCTGGGGTTTGCCATTCCCATGGAGTGCTAAAATAACATATAAAGGTGAAGATATATTGTGACATAGTTGTAAAACCTGTCCAGAGAGTAATTCAGGGTGGGAATAGGAGAATCCTGGAATTTTTGTGTTGGGAAGAACCCCAAAACTCATCCCATTCCATGGCAGGGACACCTCCCACTGTGCCAGGCTGCTCCAACCTGGCCCTGGACATTGCAGGGATCCAGGGGCAGCCACAGCTGCTCTGGGAAACCTGAAACCATCCTGGGATGATTCCTCCCCTGCTCCCTCAGCCCTGCCATTCATGGAATTTCATCCCACACCCATTTTTGGGGAGCCACCATGGATCATCAGCTCCAAATCCACAGCTTGTGTTGTGAAGGTCAGACAGTGCCTGGGAATTTTCACTCCTGGAAAAGTGGGAAAAGTTCTTTCCTGCCTTTTTTCCCCTTTTCTGCCTGGCTGGATTTGCTGGGTCCCTTTCCAGGGCCCCTCACCAAAGCCAGACCCAGCTAAGCTCAGCTCTAATTTAAGCAGGGAAGATCTTTCCAGCTCCTCCCAGCACACTCCTGGGCAGCTCTGGCTCTCTCCTTTTCTCCACAGAAAGGATGGAACACCAGCTCCTCCCCTGCTCACAGCTCCAGTGGCTCCACTCCATCCTTTTCCCTGGCCAAACTGACACCATTCCATGAAAAAAAATAAAAATAAAAATAAAAATAAACCCTCAGTCCAGCGCGTTCAGGACAAAAAGTCCAAGCGCTGTCCTTGGATGCAGGAACACAAAAACACAGGGGAGGAGGTCAGAGCTGCTGCTGGAATTCCCCCTGCAGCTCCTCAAGAGCAGCATTGTCCTCGAGTCCAGGGGGAACGGCTGCAGGGCTGCAGCCCGAGCTGGGATCACTGGCAGGGATTAGAGGCAGGAAAAGCTGCCTGGCTTTCCCCCAGAGCTCTCGTGGTTCTGGGCAGCAGCCCCAGCTCTGTGCTGAGCCCAGCACGTGCCCTGCCCCAAAGCTGGGACATTTCATTCCTGCCTCAGCATTCCTGGGAGCATTTCCCAGCCCTGACCCTGCAGGACATCCCCAAACCTGCCTTGGGTGTTTCCCTCTTCCCAGCTGTGAGGTTACAGCCCCCAGTGCTCAGGGCACCAACTTGGTCTGGTAATCTTCTAAACAAGCAAGCAGCTAATAGTTGTTAAAAAGGTTATTTAGTGCAGAATCACATCGCTCTCCAAGCTGTGGGAGCCCAGAGTGTTCCTCTGGCTTCCCTGGGAGGTTTAAGACCCTCCTGGGGGAGTCCCCAAAAATCCTTGAATGAGACCCAGGTGTCTCAGGGGATGGATTGAGCTCCTTGGAACAATTTGCCAACACTGAGAGAAGAAATGCAAGCTGCAAAAATAAATAGAGTGTAAATTAGACTGTTAGAATGTAGAATAAGTAGATTTCTAGAATGTTTATATTAAGGGGCTCGTGGAGAATTTGGGGTGTGGATACTTTTTCCTCCTTCTTCTCTGTGCCATCCATGCTGGGTGACATGCTGGCACTTTTAGATTGGATATGAACAAAGCTGAACCATAAGAATGAAGTAGATTGGAAGTCAAGTGTAAATACCTAATTTAGAGTATAAAAGACAAGTCCTGCCTCTGCCAGGCAGATTCTGCCCTGGAGGTCTGGTCAGCAGATTGCAAGAAAGGCAAAAGCACCAACTCTCCCCAACACTAACTCTTATATAGCTGAGACACAAACTCAAACCACCACTCCTTAACCTGTTAGAATTCTAGTTTCATACCACACCAGGTTATGTATAAACTACACATACAACCTTTCTTGTTCTAGAAAATGTCAGCAACTCTTCCTGCAGCTCTGTTATGTCTAAGCACTGTCTACATGTGGGCCTGGAGCCTCTGTGAAAATATCAGTGTGTTTGCAACCACTAAAACTCCAACTGCTGTGGAATCCAGACCTTTTACTCACTAAAAGCACCAGAGCTCCTCCCAAAACTCACTGACTTCCACTAAAACATCTACTTTGTGTGAGAGAGCCTTGATATACTTCAACCCATCCAAAGGCTTTAATTCAATCCCTGCACCTGATTCCTTCCTGAAGGATTCAGAGAATCCCCAAATCACTGAATCCAGCCCCAGTTATGGCCAAGGAGCTCCCAGAGCCTCTGGGGACTCCAGTCCCTGCAGGTGGCACTTGGGGACAGGATCCATGGTGCTGCTGGGGTCCCAGAGATCTTTTCCAGCCTCGGGGATTCCTTGGCCACAGCACAATTCCCAGTGTGGGGTGGGAGCACCAGGGCTCCCAGCAGAGCCCAGGGAGCTGGAATGACCCAAATGGGAGCTGTGGGACACGGGAGCTGCTCCAGAGCATCGAGGAGAGTCCTTGGCCAAGCCCACAGAGGTCAGGGAGCATTCCCACCTTTCCTTCAGCTCCTGCATTTCCATCTTTCCTTCTGGAGCTGCATTCCCACCTTTCCTTCTGGAGCTGCATTTCCATCTTTCCTTCAGCTCCTGCATTTCCATCTTTCCTTCTGGAGCTGTGCTTCCACACCTTTCCTTCAGCTCCTGTATTCCCAACTTTTCCTTCAGGAGCTGCATTCCCAACTTTTCCTTCAGCTCCTGCATTCTCAGCTTTTCCTACTGGTGCTGCATTTCCAGCTTTCCTTCAACTCTTGCATTCCCATCTTTTCCTTCTGGAGCTACATTCCCAACTTTCCTTTAGTTCCTGTATTCCCACCTTTCCTTCAGCTCCTGCATTCCCAACTTTTCCTTCAGGAGCTGCATTCCCAACTTTTCCTTCAGCTCCTGTATTCCCAGTTTTTCCTTCAGCTCCTGCTTCCCACCTTTTCCTTCAGTTCCTGCATTCCCACCTTTCCTTCAGCTCCTGTATTCCAAATTTTCCTTCAGTTCCTGAATTCCCAACTTTTCCTTCTGGAGCTGCATTTCCATTTTTTCCTTCAGCTCCTGTATTCCCAATTTTCCTTCAGCTCCTGTATTCCAAATTTTTCCTTCAGCTCCTGCATTCCCACCTTTCCTTCAGCTCCTGTATTCCCAATTTTCCTTCAGTTCCTGCATTCCCATCTTTCCTACAGGAGCTGCAGTTCCAGTGAGGAATTTCACAGATCCCAGGATTTTACACCAGAATAACAACGGGGTTTATTTGGATCCATGGATTTATTTATTTCCCTATTTCTGTCCTGTCTGGGAGTGGGAAGGTGGGAGGGAATTACTGGGCTGGTTTTAAAGGAGGCTCTGTGGAAGCTTTTGGAATTCCCACCCCTCTGGAAAAGAAAACAGACTGAAAATTCCCTCCAAATATTCCAACAAACAAACAAGCAAACAAGCAGGGGTTGTTTTTTGGGAGCAAACAGCTCTGGAATGAAGGGAATGAGGTCACAACCCCACTCCTGGTTGGGTTTTGTGGGAATTTTTTTAGAATGGAAAATCCAGACTGGGAAAGGAGCAGTTTTTAGGTGGGGGAAAATGGACAAGGAAGAGCTGGAGGAATTTCACTCTGGATTTGGGAAGGGAGGATTAGAAGGAACTCTGACCAGAAAAATCAGGGAATATCCTGGGCTGGAAGGACCCACAAGGATCATCCCATCCCTGTCCCTGGAGCACTGTCCAAACCCTCCCAGAGCTTGGGAACTCCCCCTTGGGAATGTGTCCCTGCCCTGGGGGGCCTGGGCAGTGCCTCTGACACCCAGCCCAAAAATTCCAAAGCATAAGGGCCCACAATTCCCAAAACCCCCACAACTACACAACAAAAATCCAGAATTACAATTCCCAAAAACCCTACAACTGCACAACTAAAAATCCAGAACTGAAATTCCAAAAAAACCTACAACTATACAACTAAAAATCCAAATTACTATTCTCAAAAACCCTACAAATATGCAACAAAATATCCAGAATCACAATTCCAAAAAACCCACAACTATACAACAAAAATCCAGAATTGCAGTTCCCAAAAATCCTACAACTACACAACTAAAAATCCAGATTACAAATCCCAAAAACCCTACAAATACACAGCAAAAATCCAGAATTGCAATTCCCAAAACCCTACAACTGCACAACTAAAAATCCAAATTACAATTCCCAAAAAAATACAACTGCACAACAAAAAAAATCCAGAATCAGAATTCTCAAAAAATCCTACAACTATACAACAAAATATCCAGAATTGCAATTCCCAAAAAATCTACAACTACACAACAAAAAATCCAGAATCATAATGCCCGGAAAAACCCACAACTACACAACCAAAAATCCAAATTACAATTCCTGAAAACCTACAACTACACAACTAAAAATCCAGAATCACAATTCCCAAAAACCCTACAACTGCACAACTAAAAATTCCAGAATCACAATTCCCAAAACCCTCGCAACTACACAACAAAAATCCAAACTAAAATTCCCAAAAACCTACAACTACACCAAAAAAAATCCAGAATCACAATTCCCAAAACCCTACAACTCCACAACTAAAAATCCAGAATCCAGGGGAGCTGGAGATTTCCTGTGCCTCTTCCCAGCAGCACAAAGTAAGGAAAGAGTGGAAAAGGAAGGAATTGCCAGGATTTTGGAAACTGAGATTTTTTTCTCTCCCCTCTTCCTAAATTTGGTGGGAAGTGGATCAGAATTCCTTGGCTCTGCTGTTGTGGCCAGCTCAGGTATTTTTTTAACTTGATTTGAGACCCAAGTGCAATTATTGCCTCTTGGGTTCTCCAGAGGAAACCCCAGCCCTGCTCTGTCCCAGGAATGGGAAACCCCTGGATCAAAATTGGGAATCTCTGCCCTAGATCTTCCCCAGGCAGAATAAAATTCCAGATCCCTCCAACATCCCCTGCTCAGCCTCCAGCCAGCCTGGTGTCCCTCCACGGGCTCCCCCCAGAATTTCCATGGTTTTCCTCTGCTGGGAAACCCCAAACTGGGCACTGCTGGTCCAGAATCCCCTCCATTCCCACCAGAACCCCTCATTCTTTTCCATAAATCCCTTTTCCAGCTCACCTGTGGGGCTGGGGATCCCAAATGATGGAATTGCTCCTTTTCCTCAGCAGTTTTCCATCATTGACTCCTCCTTTGTCTTTCCCTTTTTAAAGCCTGTCTTGCACCTCTCCCTCTCCCCAGGTCCCTCATCCATCTTCCATGAGCACCAGCCCTTGGAAATCCTGCAATTCCACTGCCTGGCTCTTAAAATATTTAAGGATGGAGCGAGAGCAGCCAGCTGGAAATCCTCTCATGCATTGGAGTGTTGAAACCAACTCATTCTCTGTTCCAGCCCGGGATTTCCCTCCTTTATCCCTGGATTTAGTGCTCCCAGATGACATTTTTGGGATAAAAAGGGCACTTCAGCCTTCCCAGGAATATCCATTCATGGATCCAATCCCAGCTGCCTCTCAGATCTCCAATTAATGATGGCAGGGCCCATAAAAGTGCCTCTGGAAGGGGCTGTTTTTGTGGGATTCCTTTGGGAATAGCCTCGAGGTGTCCTGGGATTCATCCCACACAGAACACAGCCTGGGGGTTGTTCCCAGTGCCCCCAGATGGGACACACATTTCAGGAATCCAGATTTAAAGGCTCCATGGAATTCCTTTGTTTGTTTTCTTCCCAGAGTGGAGAGATAATTTAATAACCCAGCCCTTAATTAGTACCACAATTAAGGAGATTTAGGAACTGCAGCATGAGGATGTTCCCTGGAGCTCCTACAATTCCTTTCAAGTCCCATGGCTTCATCCTGGCCTTGGAAATTCCCAGGGCTCTGCTCCCCGAGCTGCACAAAGCCCCTGGAGCAGGTCCCACCCATTCCAGAGGGTCTCCAGGCTGGGAATTGTCACTCCTGGATTTATTCTCCACCAGTGGGAAGAGCGTGGAATGGGGGTGTGGGTACAGACACAGCTGGGACAGCAATGGAAAATCCTTCCTGGACTTTTCCTGGAATCTTGGAGGGGCACATCCAGCTCAGGGCAGGACAGAGACCCTGAGCTGGGACAGGGCAGAAGTTCAGTGGGGAATCCCGGTGGGATTGGAATTTAATTCACATTTCCCACAGTTTCCATCCCAAGGATGTTGCATTGAGTTGGTGTGGACAGGTTTTGGGAGTGAGGGAAAATCCACTATCCCAGGTTGGTCAGAATTCCATCCAGGAATTCTGGGCACTTCCAGGGATCCAGGAACAGGCACAGCTCCTCTGGGAACCTGTGCCAGAGCCTCCCCACCCTCCCAGCCAGGAATTGCTTCCCAAGATCCCATCTAACCCTGCTGGCTTTCAGTTTGAATCCATTTCCCCTCATCCTGGCATTCCAGCTTCTTGGAAAAAGTCCCTGTCCATCTTTCTTGTAGCTCCTTTCAGGTTCTGGAAAACCTGAAAAAAAGAATCCTGGAATGGTTTGGGTTGGAAAAGATCTTAAGGATCATCCAGTGCCACCCCTGCCATGGGCAGGGACACCTCCCACTGCCCCAGGGGGATCCAACCCGGCCTTGGGCACTGCCAGGGAATTCCAGCCCAGCCAGGGATTCAATTCCTTCCCAAAATCCCATCTAAATCCACCCTCCTTCAGCTCAAAGCCATTCCCTGTGCCTGCCCCTTGTCCCAGCCCCTCTCCAGCTCTCCTGGAGCCCCTCCAGGCTCTGGAAGGGGCTCTGAGCTCTCCCTCCCCCAGGCTGGAATCCTCTTGGGTGGGATCCACCTGCAGCTCCAGCCTCTCCCACGTTTCCACTCCCCATCCAAGTGGAACAATGGGAGAGCAGCTGGGTGGTCCCTGCTGTGGGACAGGGGATCCAAAGGGAGGAAAAGCTGCCGAGCTTTGGGAAAGCAGAGCCTGCAGGAAGCTGTGGTGAGCACACACATGGCAGTGGCTCTGAGATTGATTCCAGCAGGGCAATGATCAGGATCAGGACTTCTTCAAGGAGAATTCCTGGGAAAACAGGCACTTTTCTCCCAGGGGTAAGGAAGTTCAGGTGCCAGGCACTCCTTGGATTGCAGCTCTCCAGCCTCTGTGTTTGAGCCTGGAGCTCCAAATCTCAGCAATATCCCAAATTCCAGAGCTCCAGGAGGGATGTGTGTGCAGGGCAGGAGCTGCTCTGGATGTTCCATGATTCTCCAGCTCCCCAAGGACTGAGGTGGGGTTTCCATGGGCAGCTCCATCCCATCTTATCTGAGGGATAAACTCTCCCTCCATGGGGATGAAAGGTTTTAAACTCTCATCTCTTTCACCTCCATGGGGATGAAAGGTTTAATGCAGGGATGGCAAATTGCAGCTGGTGCAGGGCTGGATTTCCCTCTTCCCCATGCTGTTCCCTGCTCTGCACAGGCATTCCTGGTGGGGAATTGTGTTCAATTTGACCTGAAATTCAGGATTTCCCAGGATTTCTGCAGTCAGGTGATGCTGGGAATCTCCACACCTGGAATGTCACATCCAGGTTTGTATCTGTTCACCCCAGGGACCTTCCAGGCCAAGCTGGACCTGGTTCCTGAGGTGCCCAAATTCCTGCTGATCCCATGGCACAAAGCTCCTGTCCCTCCAAGAGGAATAATGATCCACTAAAACCTCCTCCAAACCACCAGCTCCATCCATCCTGAGCCCTTCCCTGCTTTATTTGGATTTATTTGCTCCATGAGCCATCCCTGCATCCCAATCCAGCTGGATCCCGTTCAGTTCAGGGATTTCCCTTCAGTGTCACACCGTGGGACAGCCAGGAATGCCACGGAGGGAGAGGGCACATCCCAAAATTCCCTCTTCCTTTCCCTTCTTAAAATCCACCCATGTGGATTTTAAGTCTCTGCTGTGCAATCTCCAAACCTCCATCCCATAGGAATGCTGTTCCCTCTCTCACAGAGGGAAATAATTGAAAATAAAGAGGGAAAAAAAAAAAAAAAAAAAAGACTGGAGGGAGAGCTACGGAGTCTCCCAGGGATTCTCTGGAAAACAGGCAGCCCCCTCCAGGCTTGGATTGCATCCCAGTCCATCGGGGAGCAGGACTGGGGGGCTCTGGTCTGGGATTCCAGGCTGCATCCCGAGGCACGGGAGCGGGGAAGCCTCGGGATGGGGGAGGAGATGGGATCTGAAGGCAGGGAGAGCAGGAGAGGTGGGAAATTGTGCCTGGGGGGGGCTCTGAGTCCTTATCAGAGGATTTATTAACATCTCATTTGCATATCTTTGCATTCATTAACATACACAGCTAATCACCAGCCTGCGCTGATGCTGATGCTGATGCTGGTGCAGGGAAATCCTTGGAAATCCTTGGGAATCCTTGGAAATCCTTGGAAATCCTTGGGAATCCTCGGAAATCCTCGGAAATCCTCGGAAATCATTGGAAATCCTCGGAAATCCTCGGAAATTCTCGGAAGTCCTTGGAAATCCTTGGAAATCTTTGGAAATCCTCGGAAATCCTCGGAAATCCTCGGAAATCCTCGGAAATCCCTGGAAATCCTCGGAAATCCTCGGAAATCCTCGGAAATCCTCGGAAATTCTCGGAAGTCCTCGGAAATCCTCGGAAATTCTCGGAAGTCCTCGGAAATCCTCGGAAATCCTCGGAAATCCTCGGGAATCCTCGGAAATCCTCGGAAATCCTTGGAAATCTTTGGAAATCCTTGGAAATCCTCGGAAATTCTCAGAAATCCTTGGAAATCCTTGGAAATCTTTGGAAATCCTCGGAAATCCTCGGAAATCCTTGGAAATCCTCGGAAATCCTCGGAAATCCTCGGAAATCCTCGGGAATCCTCGGAAATCCTCGGAAATCCTCGGAAATCCCTGGAAATCCTCGGAAATCCTTGGAAATCCTCGGAAATCCTCGGAAATCCTCGGAAATTCTCGGAAGTCCTTGGAAATCCTTGGAAATCCTCGGAAATCCTCGGAAATCCTCGGAAATCCTCGGGAATCCTTGGAAATCCTTGGGAATCCTCGGAAATCCTCGGAAATCCTCGGAAATCCTTGGAAATCCTCGGGAATCCTTGGAAATCCTCGGAAATCCTCGGAAATCCTCGGAAATCCTCGGAAATTCTCGGAAATCCTCGGAAATCCTCGGAAATCCTTGGAAATCCTTCTCCCCCCAGCCTGTCCTGGCTCTGCTGCCCCCACGGAGTGACCACTGCCCTTTCCAGTCCCTCTGGTCACTGGGGTGAGCCCCAGGGTGACCAGTTTGGGACAATAATCCAATCCCTGCTTTAATCCCAGTTTGAAGGATCCTTGGAATGCTTGGTGGGTTCTCTCAGCACTCCCATCAAGCTCTGCTCACAGTGTCAGTGATAAATATCCCTCATTCCTGATAATCTTGCCTCTGGAAAAGATGGATACCCCAGCCAAAGCTGGACAATTGATTTGGAAGATTTAATCCCTTTCCTCATGGACAACCTGTCAGAGCATCCAAACACCTTCCAGTCCATCTGTTATCCAGGAATAATGAGGAGAGCAGGGCTCCCAGCCACAGGGGGATTTTTTATTGCCACTTCAGGGAATTATCCAGCATTTATCCTGCTTTGCCTGGAATTATTGACCCCCCTTCCATCAGCCCTGCCCTTGCTCTGAGTGGTCTGGGATTTTCAGACCCTGATGAGATTCCAGGGATTGTCCATTAAATCTTAGCAGCCAATTAAGGCTCTGTCCTGCTAGGATTGGGGGAAAAAAATATTTGGATTTGAACTTTTTTGTTGCCCCAAATTCAGATTGTTGTGATTTGAGAGTTTTCTACAACACTGTGACCTTTTAATCCTGGAATCCTGGAATGGTTTGGGTGGGAAGGGATCTTAAGGATCATCCCATTCCATCCCTTTAACACTTTCCAGGCTGCTCCAAGCCCTGTCCAACCTGGCCTTGGACATTTCCAGGGATCCAGGGGCAGCCACAGCTCTCCTGTGCCAGGACCTGCCCACCCTCATCCCCATCTGATGGAAAAGGAGGAGATAAAACTCCAAATCCCAAATCTTTGTGTCCAAATTCTTCCTGAAAAGATTTTTTTTTTTTTTTTTTTTTTGGTCAGAGTCCATGTTTTCTCCCATGAGAAATGTTCCCTAAAAGTCATGGATTTTTTCTGTTCCTTCTCCACTCTAAATGTTCTCCCAAGGGGTTGTGCCTCCAAATTCCAGTTCTGGCTCCCTTTGGATCACAGCCTTGTCCTTGGATTTCCCAGCACTATTTCTCCATGGGCCCATGTAGGGATATCAAGGGAGTTCCAGAAGGTCAGAGGAAGGGATGGGAGAGCAGAGCCCGGAAAAAAAACATGGAAAATCCCAAAAAAGCATGGAAGAATCAGGGCAGAGCACACCAAGTTCCCAGGGAGGGAAGGAGCCTTTCCAGCAGGGGATGTTCCCCATCCCATGGAAGTGATGGCTCTGTGTGAAATCATCTCTGTCAGTTCATAGGAACTGGAATTTTCCCAATCCCTGTGGGTTCACAGCATTAATTCTTGGAGAGTCTTTGGGTTTTCTTGTTTTTTTTCCCAGTGAGGGCCCAGCTGAAAGGGATGCTCCAGCCCCAACCAGCATCCAGCCCGTGGTCCTGGAATTCTTGGCCCTCCTGCCTCTCTCGTTGGGAATTCTGGATTCCCCACCTGCTGTTCAAGGCTTTTCCTTTCCCCAGGAATCCTGGAAATCAAACCTAAACTCCAGGAAAAATGGTGGCTTTTCATCCTTGCAGCATTTTTAATTGGTTTAATAACAATTCCTGAGGATTCTCTGGACCATCTGGAGCAGGAATCACCTCATAACCAGAGAGTTGTGGACAGCTGGATTGTCTGTTTGCTATTAATCCTTGGTTTTGTGTTTTCCCAGGAAGGGTGGGGATAGGAATGCTGTGTTTACCACCCTGCTCACCTCCCACGTCCCCCACACTTCCAAAGGCAAATCCCTCCACCAGGTGCCTGTTCCTGTTTCCCAGACCCCCCAAGTGCCACCCTGGGCACACCCAGCTGGTGCCAGGGAGATCCTGGATGTCCCCCCATCCCAGCAGGGATGAAGAGGATTCCAGGAGCTGCCTCCCCTCCTCCCTCAGCTGGGATTCCAGTGCCTGGAGCCTCCCTGGATGCAGAGGGAGAGCTCATGAGAAAATCCACAATCTGGATCCTCCTTTGCCAGAGGGCAGGATGGAGGGGCTGCTCCTGGAGGTGTGGGCTGAGGGAGAGGAGGGGAGGTCAGGAGAGCAGAGGGTTCACCCAGAGGTCAGGAGAACATTCCCAGGGCAGCAGCTGCTCCGGGTGTGTTAAATCAGGGAATTGAGGAATCACTGCGGTGGGGAAAGCCCTCCGAGATCGTGGCACTCCACATTCCCACCACTAAATCTGTCCCCAAGTGCCACATCCTCACTTTAAATCCCTCTGGGGATGGGGCTCCACCACTGCCCTGGGAATCCTGGGAAAGGAGGGGAATTCTGCATGGAAAATCTTTTTGTGGAACACAAATCTTTGGTCTGGCTGAAGGCAACACCCCACGGGTGTCCATGGGGATTTCACTGTCACCAGTTTTAGCTTGGATTGGAAGCAGACATCCTTCACTCCAGATGTTCAGGCCAGGGGGGAACCAAGAAACACCTTGACATCTCCATTCCAGGCACATTATCATGGAATGGTTTGGGTTGGAAGGGACCTTAAATCCCACCCAGTGCCACCCCAGGGACACCTCCACTGCCCCAGGCTGCTCCAGCCTGGCCTTGGACATTCCAGGGATCCAGGGGCAGCCACAGCTGCTCTGGGAATTCCATCCCAGCCAGGAATCCCCAATTCCCAATATCCATCCATCCCTCTGGCAGTGAATCCATTCCCTGTGTCCTGTCCCTCCATCCCTTGTCCCCAGTCCCTCTCCAGCTCTCCTGGATCCCTTTGGGCCTTTCCCAATTTCCACCCTGAGCCTCCCTGAGGCTGTTCCTCTCCTCCTGTCCCTCTTCCCTGGAGCAGATCCCAAATCCCCCTGGCTGTTCCCTCCTGTCAGGGAGTTGTGCAGAGCCAGAATTTCCCCCTGAGCCTCCTTTCCTCCAGCTGAGCCCCTTCCCAGCTCCCTCAGGAATTCTCCAGCCCCATCCCAGCTCCATTCCCTTCCAGCCCCTCCTCACAAACTCTGCAGCAGCACCAGGAGTTTCCAGGTGAGGAAGGAGAAGGATTTGAGTTATTCCAACTCACAAGATGCTCCAGCCCCGCAGGAAAGCAGAGCAAAGACGTCACATCCCCCAAATTCCTCCTGGCTGATCCCTTATTTGCAAACCCAGTTTGTGGCCAAGGTAAAGTTGGGGACAAATGGAATCAACACCCAGATGACTCAGGAAAGCTTTGAGTACAAATATTACAGAATTAAAAATTTATTTTAGGGAGAGTTGTCGCGTTGAACGGCACCGATCCAGCATTCCCAGGAATTCCAAGCTTTGCTGGATCCATGAAACAGCCCAAAGGAAAATGTGGAGCATGGGAGAGACCCCTCAGGAAAGGCACAGGAAAAACCCACACAGCCTGGGAATTGTCATTCCTTTGCCCAAGAAGAATTCCACCAGCAGTGATTGCTACGAAAAAACAAAAATTAACTCAAAGCAGGCACGAATTTCTGTTGATTTTTTAAAAATGGTTGTGTCATTCCATGATGATCTAGAAATACATTCCATGATCCAGAAATGCAGCCCAGAAATGCATTCTGTGATCCAGAAATTCATTCCATGATCCAGAAATCCATTCCATTATCAGGAGATACAGCCCAGAAATACATTCCATGATCTGAAAATACATTCCATGATCTGGAAATACATTCCTTTATTAGGAAATACAGCCCAGAAATACATTCCATGATCCAGAAGTACATTCCATGATCTGGAAATACAACCCAGAAATCCATTCTGTGATCCAGAAATCCATCCCAGGATCCAGAAATAAATTCCATGATCCAGAAATACATTCCATGATCCAGAAATACAAGCTTTAATCAGTGAGATAATTTCTTTTATTGCACAAAAATCAGGTAAACTTTCCTAGATGGGAGTGTTTCCACCACCATCCATGGACTAAAAAAAAAAAAAAAAAAAAGGAATAAAAAAATCCCATGGAACCTGATTATTTCAGTCAAAACTGGCTTTTACTTCACCAAAAAACTTCAGAAGTGGAGTCTCATCAGCACAGCTGGAAACCAGAAAAAAAAATTGGGAAAAAGCTGAGAAAAAAAAGAGAGAGCCTGAGTGACAAGCTGAAATATTCCAGCCTCTTTCCAAAGAGGAACGTTTCATCCCTGTTTAAAAGAGCTCCAGCCAGGGCTCCATGTGCTCCCCGCGGGTTAGAGCCGTGCCAGAGCTGCTCAGCTCCCAACATCTGCTCTGGCTGCGTCAAGGGGCTGCCCAGACCCACCCCAGGAGAGCAGCCCCGCGTTCCCCTGGCTCCAGCTGTGCCAGCTGTGAGGCAGAACCCTGGCAGGAGAAGCTCTGATGTCCCACACAGCCTTTCCCTGAGGAAATGGAGAGTTCCTTGGAACTTGTGAGGATCCAGAGAGGGAGAACAGGTGAGGTGTGGTTGACTCACTGGAGCTGTGCTAGGGAATAATTTGTCCTCTCTGATAACACCAAGTTTTGGAAGATTCAACAGCTGGGATGTGAATTTTGTGTTTCCTTCACTATCAAATCAATCAACATCACTTAAACAGAAAGAGGAGAGGTTTTGATGGGATGTTGGGAAGGAATTCCTGGTTGGGAGGGTGGGGAGGGATTGGAATTAAATTCCCAGAGAATTAATCCCTGCAAGTGTCCAAGGCCAGCTTGGACAGGACTTGGAGCAACCTGGAATAGTGGGAGTGGACAAATCCCAGCCCAGAACTGGAGCACAGCAGGATGAACCCAACTCCAGATGTCTCCAGGTCAGATGGTGATTCCACAACTCCCACAGAAACAAGCAGGAAATCCCAGAGCCAGGGATTTATCAATTGATTGAGTTTCAATAAAAGCTTTCCAGAGCGTCTGTCCTGTCCACATCCATCTTTCACATGGATGGATATTCCCACTTTGTGCAGGGAGAAGCCGGGAGGACTCAGGAAAACCATCCCTGTGCTCAGGCTGCTCTGTGGTGCAGACATTCCTCCCCTCTGGCATTTGGGAGCAGGAACCCGTCAGCAGCCCGGGTTATCACTCACTCATCACTCCCCACCCTGCCAGGCACAGGGAACACATCTTGCCTCCACATTTTGTGCTGCTGCAATCAGGGAACAGCTCATCCAGCCCAGATGTGCCTCCAGGAATTCCAATCCTGCGGTTCTGCTCCTCTCTCGCAGCCTGGGCGGGTGATCAGATCCAAATTCCTCCCCTAATTTTAGCATTTGGGTGGGAGCAGGATCCGAGATCAAACACACAGGGACCAGAATTGCGTTTTTCCCCATTCCAGCAATTCCTCGTGCTTGGCAAAGGTCGTTCCCACAGATGGTGGAGGAGCAATCCCATCCCAAATTCTGAGCCTCAGAAAGAGGGGTAGGGATGAGTGGGAAGCTCAGCCACGTCCCAGGGACTCAGGGATTGGGATGGACCTTCCAGCCTTGTCCCTTTTCCACCTTTTCCTTTGCCTTCATCCAAATCCAAGCAGGGAAAATCAACCAACGGAGTCCCGAGTTACAAACACTGCTGGCAACTCTGGAAAAGCTCCAGTGGGAATATTTCAAGTTCCTTTTCCATTTGTTTTTTTGGTTTTTTTGTGTTTCCTTTGCTTTCAGTTGGAAGATCCCAACCTGGATTTTTGTGCTCATCCCATTTTATGCCAGAGCTTGTCCAAGGTTTATTTTGTGTATTTTTTGTGCCCAGGAACGGATCCCTCTTGGAAACAAACCCAGGAGTTTAATTTTGGGGGTTACATTTTTGGGTTTAAATTTTGGGGTTTTTTTTATGGCTTGAAGGTGATCCAACTAGCCCTGATATGCAAATCCCACTCTCATCCCGAATTAATCCATCAGGAAGGAATTCCAGAATGTGAATGAAGGAAAATTATCCTCTAAAAATAAATTATCCTTTGGGAGTCTTCAACAGCTGAGGGGATCCTTCCAGAGCCAGAGGGGAGGGAAAGAATCCCAATTTCTCTGGGAATATCCAGTGGCTTGCTCCAAGGTGAACCACGGGAAACAGATGCTTGGAAGGAGGATTATTCCCTAGAAATCCTGTTCTTTCTTGCACAGGGTAGATAAAAGGTGGGAGGGGAAAAAAGAGGAAAAAGAGGATGATGTCATCCTGCTGGCTGCTAGGATAAATCATGGAATTCTTTGGGTTGGAAAAGGCCTCTGGGACCACCGAGTCCAACATTTATTCCCCCACTAAACCACATCCCAATTGCCACATCCACAAACTTTCTGAACTTCCAGGGGTGCTGATGAGGAGGGAGGCAGTGACACCAGGAATTCCAGGGAATTTCCCTCAGGATGGGGGTGCAGTGGGATAAACAAGCTGCTGTCACTCCATGTTCCTTGTCAGGGCTAAAAAAACCAGCAGAGGGATTTGCCAAGTGAAACCTGAGCTGGATCCCAAACTTAATCCCAAAATTAACAGGGTGTCCCATGATGTCATTCCCAACAACCCTTTTCCTGGATGAGACAGAGACCCCAAATCCAGGTCTGCACATGGAACCTTAGTGAGGAACCCCCTGGAATTCCTTGGATCTCTTTTCCTGCCCTCCCTTCTGGAGCTTTTCCCTATAAACATCCAGGGGGTCACCAACGAGCTGTGAAGATTTGGTTTATAAAGGTGTGAGTGGTAAACCAAAAAACAGCTGTGGAAAATTATTTCCAGGCTCACTTTCACTCTTGGATGCTCCCAATGAGCCAAAAAAACCATTTAAGGGTGCTGGAGTGAAGGATCACCAGGCACTGCACTGGGAGTGCACCTGTGTCCTTGGCAAGCACAAATTCCACTCACCCCTGGATTTTCCTCTGTGCTCCTGTGTTGTGTTTTGTTTTTTTTTTTAATAGTTTTTTTTTCCATAATTTCATAATTTCCAGTCTCAGAATCTGAAGATCCTGAGTTCAATCCTCACATGGGGCACCACTGTGTTGAGTTTTATTTTTTTAATTTTTGCTAGGGTTGGGATTGAATGCGTGAGACAGGATTTTTTGTTTGTGTTTAGATGTTTATTAGTTCTTATTTATATCAAAGTCTTATAGACCATGAGTTTTACAGCACTTCAAGCTAACAAACTAAAAATGGAGCTCTATTTCTCTCTTTACAAGGGAGGGCAAATTGTCTAATAAAGAATTAATTAAATTATTTTTACTTTTAACCTAACAATTAGCCACCCATGACCCACAATGTGGACTTTTTTATTTAATAAACTCATGAAGAATAAACCTAAACTCATGAAAAGGAAGGTAAAGAAGAAGCTCAAAACATGCCTGGGAATTGTCTGGATAAACAGGACTGAGCCTGATTTAGATATTGAGATATTGAGATATTGAGATACTGAGATATTTAGATATTGAGATACTGAGATATTGAGATATTGAGATATTGAGATATTGAGATATTAAGATATTTAGATATTTAGATATTTAGATATTGAGATATTGAGATATTAAGATATTTAGATATTTAGATATTGAGATATTGAGATATTTAGATATTGAGATATTGAGATATTAAATATTTAGATATTGAGATATTGAGATATTGAGATATTTAGATATTGAGATATTAAATATTTAGATATTGAGATATTTAGATATTTAGATATTGAGATAATGAGATATTGAGATATTTAGATATTGAGATATTTAGATATTGAGATATTGAGATACAGAGATATTGAGATACTTAGATATTTAGATATTGAGATATTTAGATATTAAATATTTAGATATTGAGATATTTAGATATTGAGATATTTAGATATTGAGATATTGAGAAGGAATTCTTCCCTGTGAGGGTGGTGAGGGGCTGGAATAAATTTGGCCAGGCCAGGTTGGATGAGGCTTGGAGCACCCTGGGACAGTGGGAGCTGTCCCTGCCCATGGAATGGGGTGGCACTGGCTGATCCTTGAGGTCCCTTCCAACCCAAACCGTTCTAAATTCCCAGGATTTGACATTTGATTCCCAGAGGAGTCATTTTTTCAGGAGTTCCTTCAGGAGCAGCAGGCTGGCCCAACTGGAATTTCAGTTTGTGCTGTGGGAGCATCCAGAATCCCACAGAAAAATGAGGAATGGAAGGGAATGGGAAGCTCCTGGCATTGGCCCAAGCAAAAAGATTTCCTGTTCTCGGTAGAGATTTGGGAATTAAAGTCCAGAGGAGGATTAAGCTCTTTCCCAGGTGGATCATGAATCTAAATCACCTTTAAAGGTCCCTTCCAAGCCAAACCATTCCATGATTCTGGGAGGAGCTGGACCTTTGGAAGGAGGATGGGGAGTCAGGAACGTCCCACTCTCACTGGGAACAGGAGCTGCTTCCTTCTCCCGTTGGTCCCAACCAGCCAATGGTGCAAAATCCCAGGGAAATCCAACAAATCCAGCTCTGGAGACCAGCTGGGATCATTCCTGCAGCATTTTTTAGCTCCAGGTCTAGACCTTTCCCACCCCTGTGCTGCTCTGGCCGCTAAAGGGATGATTCCATTGTCCCATTCCCTATTTACGGAGCCCAAGGAAGCACAGCTGTGCCTGATCCCAAAATATCCCTCTGCCAGCTCCTTTGGGTTTTTCATGGCCACTGAGTGAAGAGCTCCATGGCTCTGAACCCAATGAGAGATCCCCAAAAACGGAGCAAAGCCCTGAGGAAAGATGGAATTCCCGCGTGGAATGGCGGAAACGGAGACAAGGGATGATGCAAAACGTTTCAGGGGATTGCACAGGGCTGGGAATAAAAACCTCTGGGGTCTCATCTTTTCCTGACATGGGAGAAGTTGGAGTTTGCACAGATCTGCAGCAGGAAAATAATTTATAAAAAAATCCAGATAATTTATAAAAATCATTTATAAAAAATCCAGCGGGTGTGGGAGCGGAAGAGGAATTTTAGACACGTTCCAAGCAGCTCCTGCTGCACCTTTCTCACAGCAATGGGGAATAATCCTCTGGAAACAAGGCAGGTTATCCCAAAAATGGGGCCTCTGGGTGTTGTTTTTCATTTCCTCCCAGTCCTTCAGAAAATGCAGCTGCTGGGAGAGAAATGAGGTTCATAAAATCAAGGATTTTACAGTCAGACTCACTGCATAACCTGGAATTTATATTCTCCAGCCTGGATCATAAATCTAGGATAACAAAATCTGGATTATCTGCTCTTTTCTCTTTGCTGGGAGCTCTTTTTCCCCCCAGCATGGTGAGTTTGATTCTGTCTGTGCAAAAAATTCTGATTAGAAATAAAGGCTGTGCTGCCTCTCCCTCAGTGCTTCCCATGGAATATTTTATAAATGGAAATTTCCTAAGGGAATTTCTCATCCCACTGGAAGGTTCCTTGTGGTGCTGAGCCCCACACACCCTGACATGCAGGAATAGCTGAATTTTTGGGAAAATTAGCCTGGAAATGAGAGGAAGAGGGAAAGAAGGAGGGGAAAACGGGATAATGGATTTAAAGCAGAGAATAATCTTCATTTCACACCCAAAGAGAAGCAAACCAGGAGCATCCCATTTCCACCAAAAAAAAAAAAAAAAATGGAGAAGGGGAAAAATAAAGGAGGGGAGAAAGCAGAGTGTGGGCTGGGAGTGAGAGGAGTGGGGAAATGTCTTTAAAAACAAGGTGTGGGTCTGCTGGGTGATAAAATCAGCGCTGAGAGGTGAAAGGAGCAATGGGAAGGATTCCGCTGATGGATGGATGGAAAAAATAAATTTGGCTTTACAAACAAACTGTAGGTTTGCTGGTAAATGAAATTGGGTGTTGGAAGATGAAAGAAGCAATGGGGGGAAAATATGAATTCTATAAGAATTAAGAATTAAAAATTAAAAATAAAAATTAAAAATAAAAATAAAAATATAAAAAATAAAAATAAAAATAAAAATAAAAATAAATATAAATATAAATATAAATATAAATATAAATATAAATATAAATAATTAAAAATTAAATTAAAAATTAAAAATATAAATTAAAAATTAAAAATTAAAAATTAAAAATTAAAAATTAAAAATTAAAAGGGAGGATAGATATATTAGATATCAGGTGTTCTGGGAAGTCTGTGCCTCTCAAGTACCTCAGCAATGGGGAAAGGGAGAGGGAAATGCAGCCAGAAAATTGGGATAAAAGGGAGGCAGCATCCTCCAAAAATCTGAGAGATCCCAGGGGATCCCAATGGCCTCTCCCTTTATTCAAATAAAGTAAAAGGACTCCCCTGTCTGCTTTTTTGGATATAAACCTCTGGTGTTTGTGGATTAAGGAGGAAAGAAACAGGTAGGAAAATCAAGATGGCAAATTTTGGGAAAGAGAGACGATCTCCCCACCAGTTTTGTTTCTGCAGGATTCAGGTTTGATTCCCAGACTGGAATTAAAGTGATTTTGCAGCAACAGAACAAAGTGTTCATTCAATTTTTGTGTTCATCCTTTGTTTACAATTCCTGAAACTTTCCAAGGAATGGATGGAAGCATCAGAGCTTGCCTGGCCTCTAAAGTGGCTGAAAATATCCTTGGAACAGGAATTTTACATGGAAAAAAAAAAAAGGTGCTGGACCAGGAAAATGCACAAGGATCCTTGGATTGGGATGGCTGTGGATTATTGATATCCCAATTCATGGGGAGAAAAACTGGGACTCCACCCAAGCTTGGAAGGAGAAAATTTGGGGATTCTAAATAAAAATCTCCATTAAAAATTGGCAGCTGGAGAAGGACTCAGGACAAGATTTTGGAGAAACCAAACCCCCCCAGGGTGCAGCTCCCCTGGGGAAAGTCCAAATGCTGTAAAAAAAAAAAAATAAATAAAAGCTGGAATCTCCTGGAGGACAAAGCCAGTTTGGAATGTCCCATCTCAAGAGCAGCCTGTCCCAAAAAAAATCCCAAATCCCTCAGGGACAGGGGAGCTGAAATCTCCTTTTTGGTGGTTTGGGGTTTTTTGGGTGTTTTTTTTGGGGTTTTTGTTAAGTTTTTGAGGGTTTTGGTTTTGAGGGGATTTTTTTCTTTGTTTGTTTGTTTTGTTTTGGGGGATGTTTTGGGTGGGTTTCTGGGTTTGTTTTTGTTCGGTTGGTTTTTGGGTTTTTTTCTTTTTTGGTTTTTGGGGGATTTTTGGGTCGGGTTTTGGGGGTTGTTTTGGTTTGAGGGGTTTTTGTGGGGTTGGTTCTTTTGGGGTTCTTTTGTTGCTTTTTTGTTTTGTTTTTTTGTTTTTTGGGGTTGTTTTGTTTTGGTGGGTTTGGGGTTTTTTTGTTTTTGTTTTTGGTTTGGTTTGGTTTTTTTGTTTGTTTGTTGTTGTTTTTGGTGGGTTTTTTTGGTGGTTTTTTGGTTGTTGTTGTTTTTTGTTGTTTGGTGGGGTTTTTTTGTTTTGTTTTGGTTTTGTTTGTTTGGGGTTTTTTGTTTGTTTTTTGTTTGGTTGGGTTTTTTGTTGTTGTTTTGGGGTTTTTTTGGTTTTGGGGTTTGTTTTTTTTTTTTTGTTTTGGGGTTTTTTTTGTTTGGTTGTTTGGTTTTTTTTGTTTTATTTTTTTTGTTGTTGTTGTTGTTTGTTTGTTTTGGTTTTTTTGGTTTGGTTTGGTTTGATTTTGGTTTTTGTTTGTTTGTTTAGGATTGGTTTTGGTTTCTTTTGTTTTTTGTGAGGTCCCATCAATCCCAACGACAAAACCACAGCAAAAAATCCTCTCCCAGCACAGCTGCTCCCAATCCCTGCTCCCCAAACAGCATCCAAGGCTCTGCCAGAGCCATTTCTGCACTTCCAGGATTTCTGGGAGCATCCTCGCACTGAGGATTCTGGATTTGCAGAGGAAAAATCCCGGATGGATTTTGCCGGATGAGGAATTCCAAGGATCCTGAGGATTTCAGGATCATATTCCAGGCTCTGTCCATCCCCAGCCCGGCTCAGGTTACAAACTCCTTCCCGTCTTTCCAGGCAGGAAAATTGATCTCCCAGCCCAGCCCCGTCCTGGATTAACCCTTGAGGTGCCCTGGCAGTGCCGGAGCAGGGAAAGCGCCCTGGGCTTGGGGACAGGCTGGAGTCAGGAAGGTGCGCATGGAAATCACGGAGAAAAGGAGAATTTCTTGGATCTGAACTCCCTGAATTCTTCTCTGCTGGGATTTCACGCTGGGGAATCCCTTGAAATCTCAACTCTCACAATCTCTTCTGTCCGGGCTGATTTTCCAGCCTGTGCTCCCTAAGATTCCTCCTTTTCTCTTTATTTTTCCAGCCATTGCTCCCCGTGTTTCTCATTTTTATCTCTCCTTTTCCAGCTTTTTCTCTTTTATTTCTCTCTGCTTTTCCAGCCTTTTCTCCCTCAGTTTCTCCCTTTTTTTCCCTTTGTTTCTCATGCCTTTGCTCCCTGAATTTTTCCCTTTTCCCTTTTGTTATTTCCAGCCTTTTCTCCCCGTGTTTCTCCCTCTTCCTTTTGTATTTCCAGCTTTTTATCACTCAGTTTCTCCCTTTTCCCCACTGTTTCTCATGCCTTTGCTTCCTGAATTTCTCCCTTTTCCTTTTTGTTTTTCCAGCCTTTTCTCCCTGAATTTCTCCCTTTTCCTTTTTGTTTTTCCAGCCTTTTCTCCCCGTGTTTCTCCCTTTTCCCCTTTGTTTTTTCAGCCTTTTCTCTCTCAGTTTCTCCCTTTTTCCATTTGTTTCTCATGCCTTTGCTTCCTGAATTTCTCCCTTTTCCTTTTTGTTTTTCCAGCCTTTTCTCCCCCTATTCCTCCCTCTTTCCCTGTATTTCTCTCCCTGCCCCAAGTCCTAACCCTGATCCTGTTGGACTTTGTTATGTTGGAAAATTAGACCCTGGGATACAGAAACTTCCCAGGAAAATTCCTCTCTTGTTTATCCAGAATAAACCTTCCCTGTGCCTGAGAAACACCTTTCCAGCAGAGATTACAATAATTTACCTTTCCCAGGTGGACCACCAGCCTGAATCCTCCCAATCCCAAATAAAAGTGGCTCTGGTGTTTTTCCTCCTCCTCCTTCCACCCCTGATTCCCAGCAGGAAACTGAAACCTTTGTCCCTCATTGTCCTCATAATCTCCCAGTTGCTTCAAAATGTATCCATGGCAGATTTTCCCTTTTCTTATAAAAATAAGGAATATTTTTATAGGAAAGGGAAGATTTTAAAGGTTTATCCCTGAACTCTGTCCCATATTCAGTGAGAAGTGACAACCATGGAGTCTGGAGCAATAATTCCATCCAGAGCCATAAATTATTCCAAAGGAAGCTCTGACAAATAATTGAGTCTCCTTCACTGCAGAAGGGGAGAAAATAAGATTTTGGAATCAGGGAAGGAGATTTTATAATAAACCCTGGATGTGATGGAAAAGCAACCCCCAAGGTGAACAAACAACCAATTCCCTGCCTGTTCACCCTCATTCCCACTCCCATCCTTTCTCCTCATTTCCCAAGGGATTAAAATAACCAGGTGAAATGTGGGGCTCCTGTTATCACCTGGTTTTATTCCAGGTCCTTATCAGAATTGATAAGAGATTAAGTGCTCTGAGGGTTTTTATGTTTTTATGAGTAATACAGAAATTCTCTTTTCCAAGAAATTGTAGATCCCTGAATGCACAGGTGGGAATGGTTGGGATTTTGGAGCATTCACTAAATTTGGGGAAGGGCCACGGAAATACTGGAGAAACTGGAAAACATGGATGGGTTCAGGAAGAGCTACAATTATCTGTCCTGGGGGAAGCTGCTACCACTAGGAAAGTGATCAATAACAGCTTAAAGCTGGGAATCTCAGCCAGGGATGGGATCCTGGAATGGTTTGGGTTGGAAGAGACCTTTAGGATGATCCCATTCCATGGGCAGGGACACTTCCCACTGTCCCAGAGTGACCCAGCCTGGCCTTGGACACTTCAGCTGCTCTGGGAATCCCATCCCAGCCAGGAATTCCTCCCCAATATCCCATCCATCCCTTCCCTCTGGCAGTGGGAGCTTCCCTCAGTCCTTTACTCACATCCTAAGAAGATTCCAAATGAAGAGCAAGGATTGTGGTACCTGATCCACCCGTGCCAGGAAAATGTGGCCACCCAGGGAAACTGAGGCAGCTGGAAAAAAAGGACCCAGGTGATTCATCCCAGGGATCCAAACACCACCTGGGGGTGAGATGGATCAATGGAAAATCCTGGATTGTTCCCACAGTGGCTGACAGTGCCCAGACCATTCCTCTGAAAACAAAATCCAAGGTTTAGGCAACGACAGGAAGATGAAATCCCAACTTCAGTCAATCCTTGGGCGTTCCCAGAACGTGGGACTGAGAAAAATGTTGGATGGGAGGATGAGGACATTGTAGGTAACGCCTGGAGCAGCGAATTTATTGGAATGATGGGATTGATTTATTGGAATTGGCTGCCCCTGGATCTCTGGAAGTGTCCAAGGCCAGGCTGGATGGGGTTTGGAGGAGCCTGGGATAGTGGGAGATGTCCCTGCCCATGGCACTGGGTGACCTTAACATTCCTTCCAACCCAGACCATCCCATGATTTCCTCCTGCAGGAATCCTGCTGCCCAAACAGCAGAGCACGAGCTTCTCCTCAAGGGCATCCATGGCTCTTGATCCACGGAAAAAATCCCTTTCCATCCTCACCTGGAAAGTCCTGATGCCCCCAGACCATCTCCAAGGAGCCCAGGGAAGGCCAAGGAATGTGGGGTTTGTGGGGAGCAGGCAGTGGGAAAGAAAATGGGAGAGGAATCTCCTTAAGGAATCCAGAGCCACCAATGGAAGGAGACGGGAATGCTGAAAAAAAAAATAAAATAAAATAAAATAAATGGAGGGGAAAAATAATCAAAAGGCCCAAACATTGCTGGGTTTGGTGGAGAAACTCCACACAAAGAGAGCCTTTTTGGGAAAGAAAGACAAAGCACTACCTTTGCTGGAATTCAGGGATACAGACGTCCCTTTTTGGGAATTGTTTACACCTGGACACCAGGGAGGGAACGGAACAGCCAAAAAAGACTGAGGGAACGTTGAAAAAATCCGTGTCGGGCCTGTGGGTTTTGTTTTATATGATTTGTTTATTTAAATGGGTTTTTTTTCCCCATGAAGCAGCCACTGTTTGAAGAGCTGGAGCGTGGTGGGATCAAGGAACATTTTTAGGTCAGTGGTAGCTCTATTTATCATTTTTAAGACAAATTTGATTATCCTGATGGGAATTCAGGTCTTCAGGGAAAGCTGCCCAGTTGTCATATTAATCATTGCTTTTAGTGTTTTCCTTAGGCTTTGGGGTTTGGATTTAATAGGGAATATTCATTTTTTTTTCCCCTTTTAATTTAGCTTTCAGTTGCCCCAGGGCTTTGGCCTGGGAACCTTTGCAGAGTGTTTTTCCTTCAGTTCCAACCTTGGAATTCTGGGAAAGCTGTTCACTCCTAGTTGCAGATCCATCCCTCCTTCCACTGGTGGGGAACTGGGATTCAGGGAATTCTTTCTTGGAAGAAGAACAAAAAGAAGAAGAAATAAAGGAAAAATGTCAGAGTACAAATCAGCATTTACAGTTCCAACTACAGAGCACATCACGTTGTTGTCCTTCCAATGGTTTCATGGGACACTGCTCCTGGTTTTTTCTATTCTCATGGAATCATGGAATGGTTTGGGTGCCAGTGCCACTCCTGTCATGGAAAAACACCTTCTGCTGTCCCAGGGTGCTCCAAACCCCATCCAACCTGGCCTTGGAGATTCCAGAGGGAAATGGGATTGGATGGAGGGAGGAGGAGAGTGGAGGACACCAAAACCTCAGCCTGACCCAGCACACCCCAGTGCTCCTTGAATGAAACCTCTGGAAAAGGGGGATCAGAGCTTTTGGAGGAGCTGGATCCTCTACAGCAGCAAAGGGTTTTGGTTTAAGGAGGTTTTGTGGATTGGGAATCTCCGTGGAAAAGCAGGAGAGGAAAACCCAGCTGCAGCAGGATCGAGCGGCAGCGCCGCCGTTCCCGCTCCCTGGAATGAGAACAGGAAAGAGTCAGGAAAACAGTCCGTAAAACTTAACTAGTGGCCATATTTAAGAGAAATTAGAGGAAATGGCCCCACATCCTGTGGAATTCACCTTTGCCAAAGCCTGCAAAGCCCAGTCCCAGGGCCGGATTTGGAAAGGGAGCGGAGGCTTTAACGGCCAAAAACGTCGGGGAGGGAAAACGCTCCGTGGGCACAAGAGGGAGGCTCCTGTTTGGGCTGGGGTGGCTGGAAGTGTGGCCAGGACACAGGGCAGGAGAGCCCCAGGTGTTCCATGGAAACGTCTCCATTGCAGTTCCAGACGTGGAAACGTCATCAGTGCTACAATTACAGCACCAAGGGCATCCAGGGGGTGCGGGGTGGGAAACACAGCCAAGGTTTTAGAGGCAAAATCCATCACCCCTCACTAAAGCTGCCTGAAGTTAAGCTTGAAATGATCCAAATTTTAAGCTCAGCCCAGCTCACTTTGCAAGAGGTCACAGGGAAGAAATTCAGGAATTTTTTACTCCTATGGAACGAAATGGCACCACAAGGGATGGAGTGGGAGCATCACCTCGTGGTTGCAGCACATCCCATGACAGTTTTGGGTGCTGCTCCAAATTTCCTAAATATTTTCCATGAATTCCCTTCATGGTCCAGGTGCTGCTATGTCTGATGGTTCCCACCAGGAGCAAAAGTTCAGATTCAGCTCCTGCAGAATGGTGCTGGATTCAGTCCAGGAGCTACAGGAATTTAGGAGGCAGCAAAACTGTAAGTTAAGGAAAACAGCAAGCCAGAATTCCCAATGTCTTCTTCCAAGTTTTTGGATCTGCCTCATCATCACTTCATCCCTCCCTTCCCTCATTCAAGATTAAAACCATGGGAAACACATTACTCAATATTAGGATTTTTTTTTTTTTTTTTCATAGAAGGAGGGTGTAAATAATTGGAACAGAGTGCTCAGGGCAGTGGTGGGATCAGCATTCCTGGAAATGTTCCAAAAATTGTGGATGTGGCACTCGTAATGCTGAACACAGTGGCAGTGCTGGGTGGATGGTTGGACGTGATTTTAAAGGTCTTTTCCAACTTTTATAATTCTATTATTCCATGATTTTCTGTCAGTGGGATGCTCAGGCCATTCTTCATGGCTTGTATGAAGTCTGAAGACAATCTTCCCTTCTTCCCTTTTTTTCCTTCTTCTTCCCTTCTTCCATTCTTTCCTTCTTCCCATTTCCCATTCTTCCTTTCCTTCCTTTTTCCCTTCTGCACTTCTGTTCCCTTTTTTCCTTCTTCCTCTTTTCCATTCTTCCTTTTTTCCTTTCTCCCTTCTCCACTTCTTCCCTTTTTTCCTTTTTCTTCCCTTCTTCCATTCTCTCCTTCCTCTCTTTCATTCTTCCTTTCTTCCTTTTTTTCCTTCCTCCCTTCTGCTCTTCTTCCCTTTTTCCCTTCTTCCCTTCTTCCCTTTTTCCATTTTTCCCTTTTTTCCTTCTTCCCTTCTTCCCCTCTTCCATTCTTTCCTTCTTCCCTTCTCCTTCCCTTTTTCCCTTTTTCCCTTCTCCCCTTCTCCAGAGGTTCTCCTCATACAAACAGAACCTTTGCACCTCCCTGTCACCCCCAGGAAAATCCCCATTAATTGGGATAACGGGTGATGTCCATAAGGGACGTTGATTAAAAAATTCAAGGAAACTTGGATTCCTAAATCCATGAGAACATCCTGCACTCGGTTCTTCCAAGCAGGACCATGAGGATGGTGAGTGGGGCAAAGCAGATCCCAGATGGGGAAGGATTGACCCTCTTCATTCCATGAAAATGAGGATTTATAAGAAACACAGAAATGTCTGGATAATCCTGGTGGTGCAGATGGAGTGGCTGCTCTTTGTCTCTTCAGAACAAGCCATTATCCCAGTGCTCCCCTATTTGTAGGAAGAGAAAACTCATTTAGGATGGAGTTCTCAGTGGCAGACTTGGAATGACAGAAGGACAGAATTGCTGAGGTTGGAAAAACCCTCCAAGGTCGAGTCAAACCCTTCCCCAGCACTGACCATGTTCCAAGTGTCACATCCACAGGGATATGAAATCCCTCCAGGAATGGGAACACCAGTCAGCACCAGCCTGGAACTGGACTCAGCACAGACCCCAGACATGATCCCAGCAGTGGGATCAGCAGATAAAATCTGAATCTCCTGGGCTGTTCCACACAGATTTCCAAGCAAACCTTCGCGACTCTTGTTTGTGGGGTTATCCCACCATGGAAAACTTTCAATTTTCCAGAATATAAAATGCCATTCAGACCAAGGGCCCCTCATTTAAAATGAGTTGTTCCAGTGCTGAAGTGGAGGCTTCTCCCAGTGTCCAGGTCCTGCTCGGATCTCCCTCTGGTGCAATTTAAATGATCCATGTGTTTAATTCCCAAAATCCCTGGAGAGCTGTTTCCATGTTCCGACACCCAGGTTATTTTTATGAGTCCCGTGCTCAAGGAAGTGAGATCTGCAATTGAAATGTCATCTGCTGTCTGATCCCAATTCCCAACTTTCTGACATCTCTTTTCCCCTTAACATATTCCAGATGACTATGAAAAATCCCAGGAAAACATCCGCAGTTTATTTAATAGACTGAGGAGGATTTGTTATTTTCATTTTCCTGAGGGCTGAGGGAGCCCTTTGGGCAACGTTTTTCCGTGTTTTCCTTCCAAATTGCTGACACTTCGTTGCTATCACCATGCCTGGATGCCTTTTTTTTTTTCCCTCCCCTGGATCTGCCTGCTGAGACTCCTCGCTCCTTGGTGTTGATGTGTGTGTGAACTCCAGAATTCCCTGGATTTTACAGCTCCCGTGGCGTTGTGGTGTTAGATTTCATAAATCACGCATCACCTCGCCTCATATTCCTCATTTTTCGAGTGATTCACAGCTCCAGGGAGCAGGAGTTCAGCAGGATCTGGGAAGATGCTGACAGGACCACTCAGAGCCTGAGCCCCACCGGGGTTGTTCCTGCGTGTCTGGGGAATGTCCTGTCCTGCTGGAGGTGAGACACAGCAGGAATGTGGCTCTGGAATGTCCTCACTGCACCAGGACAATGCACAGTTGCTGCACTGGAGTTGGGCCAGAGGAGTTCAGGCTGGATTTGGGGAAAATTTCTTCCTGGAAAGAGCTGCCCAGCCCAGGGCAGTCCCCATTCCTGCAGGGATTTAAATCCATGTGGAGGTGGCACTTGGGGACACGGTCAGTGGTGGCCTTAGCAGTGCTGGACTCCATAGTGGAGACCTTTTCCAAACTTAATAATTCCCTGATTCTCTCAAGGATCCAAAGAGCTCCACACCACAAAGGGAGGGATGTGGATCCTACTTGGGGCTCCCAGTGTGGATGTTGGGAGCATCCTGAGAACCCCAGTCAGGGGTCCTGGCATGGAGCACGTGGGGATGCTGAGATGGGATGAGGAGGAACATTTAACGTCTCATTCCAAAGCTGATTCCTGCCCCAGGCTCCTGCCCACAGCCAGAGGGGATCACACAGGGATTCCCTTCCCAAATGTGGGATGTGAACCCCTCCAGCTCTCCCAGCTCTTCCCAAGGGGCTGAGCTGGACTTGGAGTTTGTCACCTCCCCACTGCTCCAAAGCCACCGACTGAAAGGAGAAAAGATGAGCAAGAGAAGCAAAAGAATCCTGGATGATTCTGATCCTTGGAGAATCCCTAAGGAAAAAAGAAAGCTAGAAAGGAAATAACAACAGAAAAGAACAATAATAATAATAAAAAGCATTTCTTTAGTCCCTGTGTGGATGTTTTTAAAGCACAGCCAAACCAACCATCGAAGATTCGCAGAGCCTGGAGTGAAAAGAAAACTCAAAGACACAGAAACACAGAAACAAAATATTTCAATGGCAAATCCTGGGAATTCATTCCTGCCAAAGGACTCTCCCTGAGTGTCTGTGTTATCCAAGCAATGCAAAAACAATAATAAAGGATGAGGTATCACATGAAGAGTCTGATTACAGGAGATGGAGGGACAGGACACAGGGGATGGATTCCCACTGGCAGAGGGCAGGGATGCAATTCCTGGCTGGGAGAGAGAGGAAGGGCTGGGATGGAATTCCCAGAGCAGCTGTGGCTGCCCCTGGATCCCTGGCAGTGCCCAGGCCAGGCTGGATGGGACTTGGAGCAGCTGGGACAGTGGGAGGTGTCCCTGCCATGGCAGAGGTGGAATGGGATGAGCCTTGAGTTCCTCTCCAACCCAAACCATTCCAGGGTTCTATAAATGCACCCATCCCACTCAAGACTCTGATTTCCTGCAGCTGAGCATCCACCAATGAAGCCCAAGAAAAGTGACCCAGAAGTTGGGCCAGAATCAGAAAAAAACCAAAAACCAAAAACCATTTGAAGCTCATGAGTCACTGTCATCCTGAGCATTACAAGAAACAGAGATCAGCTTGGTTTCATTCATCTGACAGCAGGAATTTTTTCCAAATGGATGAGTTCTAAGCAGCTGTCACAAGCCCAAATTAACTCCCAACGCACGATCCATGAAAGTGGGCAGATAAATCATCCAGGAATGCCAGCCACACTCTCAGTGGGAAGAGAAATGGATCCACACTGTTTTTTCAGGGATGAATTCTCTGATTTGGTGAAAGGAGGGGTGGCCAAAAAAAAAAAAAACACTGCCCTGACAGCTCCAGAAATAAATTGTTCCTTTTCCAGTCACCAAAACTCAGCTGAGGTTTTGTTTGCCTTCATAACCCTCTTCATTCACCCCAAAAAGTCTCTGCCAAGCAGGGAAAGGCTGTGCAGGGACCAAATCCTGCCTGCATTTGAAGGGATCCCAAAATTCGAGTCATTTACAATGTTCTGGAAGGAATCCCACGGAGCAAAGTGAAAAGAAAGGAATTCATGAATGGGATTTTACTGCTTTAGGAGCATGGGGCTGATGGGAGGGTGGAATGATGGAATCTTCTCCCTCTCCTCAGACATCCTGGGATGGAGGTGATGTGGGGATGGGATGAGAGGTCCCAGTTCTGGATGTCTCTGATGGCCTCCAAGTCCTCTCCCAGTTGGCAAACTGGGCCAAGGCAGAGTTTGGTTTGGTCTCCCTGAGCAGATGAGTGATGGCCACAGAAACCCCAACGGCCAAATTCACTCCCTGCCCTGTTTGTCTCAGAGGGCGAAGTTGAAATATTGGATTTTTCCACTCCAAAATTTCTGCTGAGACATCAGAGCCGTGTTGTTTTAAAGGGAAAATGGGAATTACCTGGATCAGCCTGAACTCCTGGTGTGAAGGAGGGGGCTGACACTTCCCAAATCCTGGGAGCTGTTGTTTCCCTCAAGGACAAGAGAGATCAGGCTGAGCTGGTTTGGCTTTTTGTCATTGTCATTCCATGGATTCTGATGTCCCATCCAGGGAAAAGGCCACAGTCCATCTCTGGTGACATCACTGAGCCAGGGCCCATCCAAGAGAACAAGGGATGAGCCATGGAAGTGACAGCTCCACCAGAGATCAGTGCAAATGGACCCAAAAAATACAAACATGTACCCAAAAAATGTATCCTGGAAGGATTTGGAAATGGGATTTTGGGAAAACTGTTTTTATCCAAGTAGGTTTGGACAGAAAATCCCTGGTGTTTGTATAATGGGAAATATCCAGGAAATCCCAGCATTGTCCCAGTCCCAGGCACTTGTCCCAGTGCTGGGATTCTGACACTGCCTGCTGGAGGCAAATCCAAGCAGAGCTTCAGTTCTGATATTCCCAAAAATCTGGGCCAGCAATCAAATCCATCCCCAGTCACTTCACTGTGCTACAGTCACGGAAAAATCAGCCAGAAATTTAGTGTGGAGTGGGGAAAAATATCTGAGTCATAGAATGGTCTGGGGGGAAAGGGATTGTGAGAATCATCCCATTCCATGGAAAGGGAACCTCCCACCATCCCAGGGTGCTCCAACATGGATTTGGACATTTCCAGGGATCCAGGGGCAGCCACAGCTGCTCTGGGCTCCTGTGCTGGAGCTCCATCATCTTCCTCCTTATCTGCACATCTTATCTGCTGCCCAGGGATTTTCCAGAGCTCCACCTCAGCTGGAGCACCAAGCCAAGGAATTGGTGGCCATGGTTCCCAAACGTGGATCTCGAAGTGCTTTAGTTAACTTTGGGTTCCACCTCCAAATTTTGGGAGCATTAAAAGAGGAGCAGTCACTTTGCAAAGCTCCAAAAACTCCCTCAGGATTTGTGTGGGATTGTCAGTGGTTCCCAAGTTAAAGCTGGACTTAATTAAACACAATCACAGAATCATTAAAGTCGTGGAGGGGTCAGGTTGGAAGGATTTTAAAGGTCATCTGCTCCCAACCCCTGTGCCATGGGCAGAAATCCCATTACCCAGCCCAGCAATGGAACATCAACTATCCAAATCCAAGGACTGGGATGCTGCTGGCGTTCCCTCCAGCCATGGCAGCATCTTCTCAGGCACATTTTTGGCCCAAAAAATACTCTGGAAGCTGAGGAAGAGGGAAAGGCTTTGCTCATCTTCCACCAATTTATGGCAGGAATGTCAGGACCACGTGGAATTCCTTCTCCTTCCTGCAGGGGAATCACTCCTGGCAGGGAGATTCCCCACCAAGGGACCAACTTCCCTGGGATTCCCATTCCTTCCTATCAGCACAAACTGCAGGGAATTAAGGAGAGAGGACAAATTTTGGAGCATGTGAAGCCCAGGATTTGGTGCCCTGCTGCAGCAGGATCCCTCTGCTCATCCCGAGCAGCAAACAGAGCTCCTCAATCCCTGGGAGCGCAGGGGGGAGGGAAGCTGAAGGAAAATAAATAATTTCTGGCTGCTCTGAATCAAAGCCTGTTACAATCAAAACAGTTCCCTGCTGCAGCAGGGCCCTGGGGCCTCGTTCCCAAAAATTATGTGTGTGCTGGAAGCCACAGGGAAAAACTCTCTGACAGAGGAGACCTTCCTGGTGTCCAGGGGAGCCAGGGAATGCTTTGAGTCCAAGATCTCTGTCCAGAGAGCTTGTGCAGCCTCTTTGTGCAGAGTCCAAGCTGGAGTGGGTTAATCCTGCCGTGGATCCTGCCCCTGGCAATGCCCAGAGGGAAAAAGGGGAAAGGAAATGAGGATTTGGGGGCTAAATTGGAATGGGAAGTGGACAAGAGAGCATTGAAGGAGGATGGAGGGAAAAACCCTCGGTGCAAATGCCAGCAAGGAGCCCTGATCCCAGTTTGAGATTTCAGGGGAATTCCTCCTGATTTACAGGAATTATTCCTGATTTTCAGGAATGGGATGTGGATGCACAAGAATGCAGCAGTTAAAATGGGAGTTCAGGAATCTCATTGTGAGGAATCTCATGAGGTTCAACAAGGGCAAGGTCCTGGATCCAGGTCAGAGAAATCCCAAGAACAAACAGAGATTGGGTGGAGAATGGATGGAGAACCCTGAGGGAAGGATTTGGGATGTTCAGAGATGGATGTGCCAGAGATGTCCCTGCCCCAGAGCTGATCCCAAGGGTGGGATGCAGGATTAGGGATGGGATTCTGCCCCCTCTGGATCCAACAGCACAAGGACCTGGAGCTGCTGCAGGGCTGGAGCCAGGCTGGGAGAGCTGGGAATGTTCCCCTGGAGAAGGGAAGGATCCAGGGAGAGCTTCCAGCACATTCCAGAGCCTGAAGGGATCCAGGAGAGCTGGAGAGGGACTGGGGACAAGGGATGGAGGGACAGGACACAGGGAATGGCTCCACTGCCAGAGGGCAGGGATGGATGGATGGATGGATGGATGGATGGATGGATGGATGGATGGATGGATGGATATTGGGAATTGGGAATTCCCAGAGCAGCTGTGGCTGCCCCTGGATCCCTGGAATGTCCAAGGCCAGGCTGGACACTTGGATCACCTGGAACAGTGGGAGGTGTCCCTGCCATGGCAGGGGTGGAGGATCCTTAAATTCCCTCCCAACCCAAACCATCCTGGGATTCTGTGAGAGGATGAAACATCTGGGATGACACCCCTAAGAGCCACTGATTCCTGCTGAACATCCAGAATTTTTCCTTTTCCCAAGTTCAAGGCTGGAAGCTCCACTTTTCCTCCTGCAGCAGCCCCATCCCAGTGAGTGACAAAGTGACACCAGCACCTGTCACAGGGATGGGACACGGAGCAAGACCTGGATCCTGCTGCTCCAGAGGGTCCCAAGGGCAGATCCCACCCCACCAAATTCCAGCTGTGGGGAATCCACAGGAAAATCAGGTCAGCAGCAGGATAAAGCAGGAATTTTCCTCATTCCAGAGAACCCCAAGTGCAACCTGCACCCCAGAAATTCCAGGTAAACTTCCTTGGCACCTTGGATTTCCTGAGGAGGGAAAACAGGGATTAGACTCAGCCACTTGGGATCCCAATTTCCCTTTTTTCCTCTCTTGGTGCTGTTATAAAGGCAGAATTCCTTTCATCCTGGATATATTCCAGGTCCTTTTTGTGGATTTGGAGTTTGTTCTCCCTCCATGATCTGTCAGATTGGGCAGTGTTTGTATTTTTTAACCCATAAAAGAGATGGAAATTCAGTCAGATCCCAAATTCTGATAAAGACGTCACTGAAAGCAAAGAATTGGGATACAGTGATGGATTTAAGGGTATCCAGAGGTGCCTTCCAAACCCAGTTACTCTGATTTTCCAGCACAAATCCACAAAGGAAGGGCAGAATCCCCCTGGGAAAAAAAAAAAATAATAAAGAAAGAAAAAAAAAAAAAAAAAAAAAAAAGTGACCAACCCTCATTTTCTGTTGGATTCTCCAGTGGAGTGGCAATGGAATGGAGGGAGGAGCTGGGAACAAGGTGGGAATTGGAGCTGAATAAGCTCGGGGTGGTTACAATGGATCCTTGTCCTGCTGCTGGATCGTGGCCAGGAGGTGCTGAACAAGGAACTGCTCATTCCCTCGGTGACAGAAAGGATTTCATGGCTTGGTTTCATGGGATGTGGCCATAAATCCATGGATTCTGCCTGGCTGCAATGGGCTGGGCTCCTGCTTATTCTTTTCCTGGTTTAAAACAACTGGTGTGGGGTGAGGAACCAGCTGTGGGCAGATGTGGCACCTTCCAGAGAAGAGACTCCAAGGATGGTCCTGCATGGAATTCTCACAGGACATGGATTGCAGAGAAACCCTGGGGTTGTTCTTGATTTAAATGATGAGCTGGACTTAAAACAGGGCAAGGATTCTGGGCCAGCTTTGCCTCAAGCTCATCCTGGGAAATCCAGCTTGTCCTGCCTTGCCCAGGCCTGAGAGCAGAGAAAATTCCTTGGAAAACAAGGAAGGAAATGGGATTTTCCAGCCTGTAAAATTCCAATAAAAATAAGAATAAAAATAAGAATAAAAATAAAAATAAAAATAAAAATAAATAAAAATAAAAATAAAAATAAAAATAAAAATAAAAATAAAAATAAAAATAAAAATAAAAATAAAAATAAAAATAAAAATAAAAATAAAAATAAAAATAAAAATAAAAATAAAAATAAAAACCTTCCCTTGAATTTCCCAGCTCCAGGCTCATCCCAGAAATTTGGGAAGTTAAACTTTATAGTCTGGGATGATCCTTTCACTCTTCCCACTTTGCCAGGAGCCAGAGCTGTTTCCTTGGCATCCCTCTGCTTTTCCTTGCCCTGATATTCCAGGTCTGCAGTGCTGGGAAAGGGAAGAATTTAAGGAAATCTGACAATGGGATTAATCCAGCAGGAGCTGGAGATCCATTTGGAGGAAAATCAAAAATCCAAGTGGTTTTCCTCAGAGTTCCTTAGGAATATTCCATGTCCCAGCAGTTTTTGCCTCTGATGGAATTTGTTTTGTGCTCCCTGTGTAAAAGAAGAGCTGCACAACCAGAATTCCAGAATTTGTGGGGATGGGAATGGGATCAGTCCTGGAGGAAAATTGGTTTTATTGGGAATTCTCAGCCTCTTGGCCAAGGAAATCCCTTCCCAAATGAGGGCTGCAACTTCTGCCCAAACCCAGAGTGAGAATCCCCAGAATGAAAAAATTCCATTGGGAATTATCAGAATTCCTGGATGACAAAACCCCCAAGGAATAAAAAAAGAAATAATAAAAAACCTCTCCAAAATTCCTAAACTGGAGCCAAACCAAAGTAACAGCAACGACTTTCCTGCTCACCTTCAGTCTTGTTTTTTGGGACAAGGATGGAGGAAATCCCTCTTTTCCTTGGAATGGGCTTCCTGAGCTCCTGCTAAACAGAATCCCTGCTGTGGTTTGGATAATGGGTCATAAAAACCACTCAGGAGGGGTCAAAAACACACAAAAAAAAAAAATCTCAGAAATGTCTGGTTTTCAGAAAAAATAATAATAAAAAAAAAAAAAATTAAAAAAACCCTGCCCAGGACATTTCCTGCTCTGAGGGGAAGTGAGGCAGGAAAGAAAATTCCATCTTTTCCAGAGGTCTGCAGAGGAGCAGGAAGGGGCTGAAGGGTTAAGGGATGCTCCACAGGAAGGGCAGAGATGCCCTCTCATGGGGGATCATGGAATTATCCCTCTAAAATCCCTTTTTTTCCCAGATTTTCAAGGCTTCTGTGTTCGTGGAAGTGGGATTTCATATTTCCCAACTCTCCTTTTAGGGTTTTGGGAAGGAAGAGCCACCCTGGAGCATCATTGCCCAGTCAAAAGCTGCAAATCCCAGTTTTCCACTCAATCCTTTTCCAGGGAAAGCCTCTTTGGAAGGAAAAGGAAGGGAAAGGTTGAGCCTATGGAATGCTAAAGCTCTTGGGAGGGAAGGGAATTGTCCTTGTCCTTTAATAAATGCTGGAGAGGAATCATGGAATGAATCCTGTGGGAAAGGCAAATGTGGAACTGCTGATCCCAGGGAAATGAGGGAGAGTTTTCCATGGGGATGGGAATGGTGGGAAGTGGAACTTCCTTCTGCTGCTTGGGACTGGGATTCCCAAAGGAGGAATTTTATACCTGAAATAGTTTGGGATGTTAAACCACACAAAATGGGATTCATGGTCTGAGAGGTTTTGGCTTCCCAAAAATTCTTCCAGGCTGGGAATTGACCCAGGAATAGGAGAATTTCACAGCTCCAGGCTGCCTGGAAAGGATTGGATTGAAGATGAAGGAGAGCAGGGATGTTGGAAAGGAATTCCTGGCAGGGAGGGACTGGGATGGATTTCCTGGAGAAGCTGGATTAATGTTCAATAATGGATTAATAAGTGATGATAGGAAAGAAATGGAGCAGCCTGGAGGAAAAATTCAGTTTGGATTTGGATGGAGGATTGGGAAAAGCTTCTGCTCAGTGGCCCAGTCCCAGAATCCTGGAATGGTTTGGGATGGAAAGGGGCTGAAAGTTCATCCCATTCCCAAATCCCACTATCCCAGGGTGCTCCAAGTGTCCAGCCTGGCCTGGGTCACCTCCAGGGGCAGCCACAGCTGCTCTGGGAATTCCCAATTCCCAATATCCATCCATCCCTGCCCTCTGGCAGTGGGAGCCATTCCCTGTGTCCTGTCCCTCCATCCCTTGTCCCCAGTCCCTCTCCAGCTCTCCTGCAAGGGGCTCTGAGCTCTCCCTTTGTTCTCCAGGCTGAAAGGAGAAGGAAAGGGATAATCCTGAAGGGATACTAGATTTTGGAGGTTTTTGGACAACCTATTCCTATTCCTATTTCCATTCCCGTTCCTATTCCTATTTCCTATTCCTATTCCTATTCCTATTCCTATTCCTATTCCTATTCCTATTCCTATTCCTATTCCTTATTCCCATTCCCCTTCCCATTCCCATTCCCATTCCCATTCCCATTCCCATTCCCATTCCCATTCCCTTCCCAGTCCCATTCCCTTCCCATTCCCATTCCCATTCCCAGTCCCATTCCCATTCCCATTTCCATTTCCCATTCTCATTCCCATTCCCATTTCCCATTCCCATTCCCTTCCCATTCCCATTCCCATTCCCATTTCCATTTCCCATTCCCATTCCCATTCCCATTCCTATTTCCTATTCCCATTCCCAGTCCCATTCCCATTCCCCATTATTAGTTTCCCATTCCCATTTCCATTTCCCATTCTCATTTCCATTCCCATTCCCATTCCCATTATTCCCATTCCCATTTTCCATTCCCATCTCAATTCCCATTCTCCATTCCCATTCCCATTCCCAGTCTCCAGTCCCATTCCCATTTCCCATTCCCATTCCCATTCCATTGTCCCATTCCCATTCCCATTTCCCATTCCCATTTCCCATTCCCATTCCCATTCTCATTCCCATTCCCATTCCCATTCCCATTCCCATTCCCATTCCCATTCCCATTCCCATTTCCCATTCTCATTCCCATTCCCATTCCCATTTCCAGTCCCATTCCCATTCCCCTGGATTTTGCCTTTCCCATTCCCTGGGCTCTGCACCTTTTGGGATCATCCCTTCCCACCTTGCTGTATCCCAGATCAGAATCCCAATGGGATGGTCTCTTCCTGACCCAATTCCAGCACTCCAAGGCCTCTTCCCACCCCCTCACACATGGAAAAGTCTCTTTGTGGGGACCTGGGGAGCTCCAGGAAAAAGGAAGGATCCCTGGAGACAGAAATCCTTGGAGCAGAAGGTGTGTGAGGGTTTTTCCCTCCTCATTCCAAGTGCTGCTCTCCCTCCATCCCAGCTCAGAAATCCATCTTTTCCCTCTGCTCCAGAGATGGAAAGTTCTCCTGGAGAACTTTCTCCATAGGCAAAGCATTCAGAATTCCAACTTAACGAGGAGATTTTACAGGTTTCCAAACATTCCCTGGCTCCAGGCTCTCCCCCTGTGGTGGATCCCGAGGCCAACACT
>NC_079335.1:147232680-147307579 GCF_029582105.1 Oenanthe melanoleuca
AACCCCGGCGGGGCCGCGCCACATCCCGGGCCCCATGCCGGCGAGTCCCGGCGCTCGGCGGCCGCTCCCGGAGGGCTCCCGGCGCTGCGCGGTGCCGCGGGAGGAGGAGCCGGCGGCCGGGGCGGATCGCGGCGGGGCCGGGCCGGGCTGGGCGCGGGTGGCGGGGGGGCCCCGCCGGACCATGTGAGGAGCCCCGACGGGGCGAGCGGGGCCTCCCCGGCCAGGGGGCACTTGCGGAGCCCCGCGCCCGCCCACCCACCATGGGGGATTTCTACGACCCGGAGCACCCCACGCCGGAGTAAGCGCGGGCCCTCCGCGGCCTCGGGCCCGCCGGCACCGCGCGACCGCCGGCAGCCGGGCCGCTGCCCTTTTCCCTTTCCCCTTCCCGTTCTCCTTCCCAGTCCCGTTCCTTTGCCCCTTCCCTTTCCCTGTCCCGCCGTCCTTCCCCTTCCCTCCGTCCTCCCGCCGGTCCGGGGTAGGCCGCGCATCCCCGGCCTTGCGTGATGGCCGCGGCCGGGGCGGGCGCGGGGAGGGCGGGCAGGGAGCGCGGGGCGGGCGGCGGGAGCGGCCGCGCCGGGGGTGGCGGGTCGGCTCGGGGGCTGTGTCCCCCCTGTCCCTGCCCGTGTCCCCTTCCCTGTCCCGTCCCTGCCCGGGGGTGCGCGGGGGGAGCCGGGCGGAGCGTGTGGACGTGTCCCGGCCTCCCCGCGGGGCCATTTTTCACTACCTTCTTTATTATTATTATTGTTGTTATTAATGCTGTTTTTCTTAGTTACCCAGCCTCGTCTTGCTTTTACCCTCGGAATTCTCTCCCCCCGGGCGGCCCCTGCCCTGACCCCATTTTCTGCCAGGAGGAAGGAGCCAGGGAAGGGGGAGCAGCCTAATGGCCGGGAACTCTGCTTCTCCTCTGGATGGGGAATTTCACCAACCCACCCCTTGATCCCGCCAGGGCCTCCGGCTTTATCGCCTCTCCTGAGAAGTCACTCCGTCCCTGCCGGGTTTCTCCCCCCCCCCACCCGTTTCCCGCTGGTTCTCAACGCTATTTTTACATTTTTAGACTTCCTTGGAAGGATTCAGGGGCTCTGTAAACTTTGCCAGCTCTGGGGTGGAAGGAGCAGACATCTGGCACGGAGCAACCCCCGAGTGATGGCCGGATTGGAGGCAAAACTACAAATGGTGTTTTTTTTGAGCAGGGACAACAGAGCAAACCTTTTTTGAGTGAGTTCTGCCCGGGCCCACCTGGAGCAGCAGAGGAACAGCTTCCCCTTGTTGCAGCTGAAACGGTGCTGGTGGCTGAGCCTTCTAAAATTAGTGAGGAATGGAGGATTTCATTTGGAATCCAGGTTGTGTTTTGCCAGATGTGGCTCCCGGGATGGGAATAAATCCTGGTTTACTTCAGCTTAACCCTGGTGGGATGATCCCTTCCTGGAGACCCTCTGGGTCCAAAGGACTCTCTTGTTCATCCCAAAACTTTTAGGCTAATTCAGGTGTTTTACTTTTGTTGTTTGGAGCTTGTAGAAGGACTCTCGTGCCCAGGATTGGTCTGGCACTTGGAATTTGGTGTCCAAAAGTTGTTCAGGTTGTCTCATGTCACTGTTTGTTGTCTGAAAATGTCCAGTGGTGCCAACCTGGGCTGTTGAAAGGAGCTGGAGTAGCTCCTCTAACAACTTTTTAATGGAATTTTGGATTAATTTCTCCGATTTTGGGGTTTTGTGTTGGGACTCAGGAAGTTTTTGGGATGTGTCCTGGTTTTTTTAGGGTTGTTGTTTCCCCATCCCCACCTGGAATCCCGGCGTTCCCTCCGAGTCGGTTCGTTAGTGGCGTGCCTTTGTTTGGATGTGATTTTCCCATCACAGAACTTTTACCTGGAGAAAAGGATTGTTTGGGATAATTGGCTGAAGGTTGTTAGGAGCATTTGAGGATCTGTTTGGGTTTTCTGGGGAGAGTGGAATTGAAACCACAATTGAAATTGTGGCTTCCCCCATTCCGTACCTGCCGTGGGGTGGGATGAGGAGGGATGTGCAGGGTTGGTTTTTTGGGATGAGTTGCTTTTGGAGCTCAGAAAGTTGGGATTGTGCTGCTTGGAGAGGTTGATCAGAGCCTGGTGAATCCTCAGGCTCAGCCTTACTTTTCTGGGAATTATTCACTGGATGGTTTGGGTGGGAAGGGGCCCTGAGGATCATCTCCTTCCACTCCTGCCATGGGCAGGGACACCTTCCACTGTCCCAGGCTGCCCCAAGCCCATCCAGCCTGGCCTTGGACACTTCCAGGGATGCTGCTGAGCTGGAGCTCCAGGCTGGCCAGAGAAGGTGGATGCTGAGCTGGGAGCTGAGCTATGACATGTCTGTGCTGATGGCTTTGACTGGAATTTTCCTGTAGGAAAGGAACTCTGGCTCACTTGTACCTCGTGGTTTACTCTTCATGTCCACTTGTCAGCCAGAACTCAGATTCCTGGGAGCTTCAGTATCCAGCAGAACCAGGTCTCCTTGACTCTTTGGATGCTTAAATTTGGGCCAACCCAATTCCCAGAGCTTGGAGCTGCTACCACATCCCACATGGAGCTTCTCCATGGAGCTGCTTAGAATCTCAGACTGGTTTGGGTTGGAAGAGACCTCAGAGCTCATCCAGTGTCACCCCAGGGTGCTCCAAGCCCCATCCAGCCTGGCCTTGGACACTTCCAGAGATCCAGAGGCTGCCACAGCTTCTCTGGACAAGCTGTTCCTGATGGACATGGATGGATATTTGCATCCTGCTGTGAGCAGCAGCCACTTCCATCTCTTGGAGCTTTCCTGGAAGAAGATTCCAAGATTGTCCCCATCCTGAGAGTGCAGGAACCTCTTGGACCAGCAACACTACAGTGACAGGACAGAGTTGAGACTCTAAGGATTTATTTTCCTCATGTCCTTCTGTCATAATGGAAACTACATTTATTCATCTGCTTCTGGAGACCCACCCAACAGGAATTCAGCTCCTTTTTGGGGGAAGATGCATTTCCAGCCATCCTGGTGATCCTGGTGGGGCTTGCTGGGTGATGTGGAGGGTTGGGATTTAGGATCAGAGTATGGAACATTCTGTTGGTTTTGTTAATGTGACCCAATACGGATTCAGACAGTCTGGAACTCCAGGTTTTTGGTTGTGGCTATTCCCAAAGTTGTTTTTTTTTTTTTTTTTTTTTTTTTTTAATGTTCCTTGGAGCTGTAGAATCTCCCAGGCTGTTCCCTGTTGGTGTCACTTTGGGACTGGATTTTTTTTTCTGGCAATCTGGATTCTATTTTCTGCCTTTCCCTAAGGAAAACCATCCATAAGGTTGGATCCCTCAGCACAAGCTCCTGGCAAATGTGCAGTGGTTAAACACCCACATTTAGATCCTGGAGCATGTTCCAATCCACCTGGGATTGGAGATGCTGAGGGGAGGGAAAGGCTGAGTTTTCCACCTGCATTTCCCTTGGAATTCTCCTCCCCTTTATTAAGGGCATTAATGATGGTCCCACAGGCTGTGGGATGGGGAGAGGAAAGGGAGAAATTTGACTCTCGCTGCCTGAACGTGTTCATGGGTTTTCCAGCTTTAATGTGTCTGGAAAGTTGGATTATTGAAGGAAAATTCACTTTCTGTGTTTGGCTGTGGGAGCCTGAATGGGGAATTTGGGATTCTGTCCTGGGATATTTCCAGTAATGGGGTGGCTGGAGCTCCTCAGGGCAGCCTGTTCCCAGATCTGCTGATGGAATTGGAAATAGGATTTGTTTGGATATTTAGAAGTCAAGAGAGGATTTATAAACACCTGTTTTTTATGGGCATTTTTTTCTTCCAGAATTTTAGAACTCCTTGAGGAAAAGTCTTGAGAATGTCCAAGTGTGGCTCTGGTTGATGGAGTGTTAGTAGAACAGATTATTTTTTTTTCCTTGATTTTTCCTGACTTTTTGGAGGTAAACTTCCCTAAAAAAAAAAAATCTCCATCCCTGCAACTGCACCTCTCCTGTGAGCTTCAGCTTTTTGGGATCCACCCTAGAGGTGAACCTAAAATTCAGGAGAGTTTGAACCAAGAGTTAAAATTTCCTCCCAAATTACTGATGTGAGGAAGAGGCACGAGGCTGGATCAGGAAGGAGCTGGAGCTCTTGTGGAGCCCCATTTCCAGTGGATTCCCTCTGGATTGCTCCAAGATTTTACAGCTTCCCCAGCATCTCTGTAATTCCATTATTCCATTCCTGTTTGAAATGCAGCAGCTGAAGTTTTCCAGCTGGAAATCCAAAGTGTGTCATTCCCAGGTAGCAGGAAATATAAATTATAATTCCAGCTTTTTGCAGTGTGGAAATCCAACAGGAAAAAACTGGTTCTTGTTGTTTGTCTCCACAACCCATTCCCAGTTTGGAATTTTATGGCAAATTTCTGCTGTAAAGGAGCATGAAAGGGATTTATTCTCTCCTGTGGAATTGAGAGCAATTCCCAAGGTGTCCCTGCTCCTGCTGGGCAAAATCCCAGGACATTAAACTTCAGCTATAATTAGGTAAGAAATAAATCCGTGGAGAATTTCTATTTATTTCTATTTACTTCTATTTATTTCTGTCAAAGGAGTGACTCTGAGCTCAGCCAGGGCCAGCCTTGCAACCTTCTGTTTTATTTTTTTTTGGGTTGCAGGTTGCAGCTGCTGCCCTTGGAAATGGGATTTTAGGGTCACCTTATGATTGATAAATTTGGGATGAGTTTGGACTGAGAATGGGATATTTGGGGCTTTGAGCTGGTGAATTTTGGGAATATTTGGAGTTGCACTGAAATTTCATGGTTTTACCTCAGTGTGAATTTTCGGATGGAAGGGACAGGATTGCTTTTTTTTTGGGGGGGGTGTTGGGAATGGGTACCACAGATCCATCTGTGTCCCAAAGCCAGAATTCCTTCTTTTCCAAGCATTTTGGGAGACAAAGGTGCCGTGCAGTGCCTGGTGGGGGGGTGATGTCATTCAGGCTCCTTAAGATCCGGGTTGGAATTTGCTGCCCCATTCATGGAAAATCCCCCGGGGTGGGGATTTGGGGTCAGGGAGGTGATGGGGGCTGGAAATCCCTGATTTTCCCCGGAGAGCTGGGAGTGCTGGATCCTGGGGGCCATTCCCAAACCCTCCCCCTTTGAGGGAGGGGCTTTGCTTTGCTGCTCCCAGGAGATTTTTAGCACAAATCCCAAATTGTTTGCTCAGCTCAGGTGGATCCTCTGCACATCCAGGGCCTGGGAATGAATCCCAATCCCTAGAAATGAATCCTCATCCTTGGGAATGAGTAGCAACAATTGTAAGTAAACTGGGATTTTTCTGATGATTATTTTTATTATTTTAAAATTCCTAAATTCCTCAAATTTCCAGGACTTCCTTCTGAAATCCTTTTCCTGCTCAAACTTATTTTAAGTTAAGTTGAAGAATTTACAAAGAGCAACTTAAAAAAAAGAAAGCAACTTAAACAGAAGAACTTTCTCTGGGCACAGATAATTTTGGGATTTGAGAAAAATGATAAAAATTGGGGTTTTTTCCCCTACTATTCCCACTAATTCCTACATTTTCAGTGCTGGAGGTGGCTTTGTGCTGGTAGGGGAAATGTTTTGATGGTGGAACAGAGTCTGAGCTTTAAGCCTGGACTAACCTTGGCTTTAGGACAGTTTTAATTTGAATTAGGAATTTTTTAGTGAGGGGGGGAAATGCAGAGTGAAATGATGCCTTTGGCTGCTCTGACCCAGCAATGCCCCAACCTGTGTCCAAAATTTCCATGGAATTTTGGATTTAAAGTGGATTTGGGGGTTCTTTGTACAGCTGGGTTTTAATGTGGGTTTTGGGGTTCTCAGTGCAATTCCCACCCATGGTGTTCCACAGGGGGAGATCCCTGGGAAACCATCCTGGAGCTGCTGAACTGCATTTGGCTGTGGATCCAGGCTCATCCCTCCCTCTGCACCCTGGATGGACTCAGGGATGTGCCTGGATTTTGGGATTTAAGTTGGGAAAATGCAGCAAATTCCCTTTTCCCTGTGGGAGTTTTCCTTGGGTGGCTCTTTGTGCCCAAGGGGGGATTTGAGGCAGGGGTTACCTGGGAAATGATCCCATGGTTGTGATTTATGGGAAGATGCTGCTGGAATTTTCTTCCCTGCTCCCAGAGGAGGAGGAGGAGGAGGGGAAAATTTTCCAAGAGCCATGCTTGGAATTCCAGTGGGGATTTGTGCCTCTATTTTGGGTCCCATCCCACTTCCACCCCCATCCTCATCCTCACCCTTCCATCCTCATCCTCTCCCTCCCTGTGAACCCATTTCCCATCTTTGCTTTTCCTGATTCCTGACAGAATTTCAAGTGGAATTTCTTCCTTAGGTATGCCCTGAGCAGAAAAGGGAAAATCAGGATTTTGGGGGAGTTTGGGAATTCTCAGGCAGCTGGGGGAAGGAGCAGAAAAACTGGATATTTTTTTTCTTTACTGGATCTTTTTCCTGGAGCATATCTTGACTTCTCTAAAATCCTAGAATTATAACAGAGAAATTAAGGAATAATTAATAAATGAAGTCACTCATCCACTCCTCTTTTTTTATAAATGAAAGGATTTATAAATAAATTCTTATTTTCAATATATTTATCTCCTCCTTTTCCTGGAATATCCAGTCCTCCCTGTTTTTCCTATTCCAGCACAGGAGAAATGGTGTCACTTCCCTTGCTCCAAACTTCCAGCTCCAAACCCTCAGTGGGAATTTTGTTTGAACCAGGAAATTGAGATTTTGGGAAGCAGAAGAGCTGGATTTGGGGATGTGCTGCAGCACAGGTACCTTGACCTCATTTTGCAGGGAGCTCAGCTTGGATTCCACCTCCTGGTTAAATCAGATTTTTTCCAGCGATTTTCCTTCCTCATATGAGTTCTTTTTCCTTTCCACTCTCCTTGTTTTTTTTTTGGGAAGGGGCAGGATTTCCTGTTACCTTCCCAACTCTTCCTGCTTATCCATTCTCCATTTGCAGTGTGATGTTTTTGGGAGCCAGGGACACCTTGGGATATTAAAAGCCCAGTGCTCTGCAGGAAAGACTTCCCAGGAATTCCTCCCAATATTCCATTAATATTCCATGAAGCACAGGGACAGCTGCACTTTTGTCCTTGTTTTTTATCCCATGTTAGGGATTCATAAATGGAATAGCAAAGGCCTGGGGGTGTCCCAGCAAATTCTTCAGTCTGGAGGGTGGAAATTAAGGGGGAAATTTGGGATAGATATGTGGAAGGAATTCTGGGTGTGAGGGAATGAGGCACTGGAGAAATTTTCCAAGAGAAACTGTGGATGTTCCATCTCTGGAAGTGTCCAAGGGCTGGGAACAACCTGGAACAGTGGAAGGTGAAAAAAAAATAAATCTAATGGCAAGGCTGGGAATGGGATGAGATTTAGATCCATTCTGGAAATTTGGGATTCTATGAATGAGAGCAGCAGGGAGGGAATTTCCTCCCCAGCTCCCAGGGAATTGCATTCCCAGCAGAAACCCATGGATGCAGCTCTCCATCAGCACCCAGGAAAAATGGTAAAACCCACCTGGAGAATTCCTGTTGGGCTTCAGGGTCCTGTTGGAATTCCAGATTTCCACTTGAGGTGTTGGTTTGGTTTGTTTCCTTAGCCCTGGTGTGGATGAGGGTGATGCTCCATGGAATTCCAGCTAACCCAGCCTAAACAAAACAGGTTAATTCCCAATTTCCTGAGCTGAGCTTTTTGCATTTGGTTCCCTTTCTTTGGACATGGAGGTGGCTTTCAGATGGATCCCTGTGAATTCCTGAGCTGAATTCCTGCTGGGAATGGGCCTTTTCAGCTCCCAGGGCTGTTAGGCTGCTGATACTTAGAGAAGAAAAGCTCCTGGCTTCCAGATTTTCCTCTTTTAAAGGGAAGAAAAGAATAAAAACTCGGGATTTAGGGGAGATGAAGCTCCTAAAGTTTTGTCTTTTAGACTTTAGAAGCTTGAGGGTATTTTTTAGGCTCCTTTTACATAAGGAAAACCAGGATAAAATTCCAATTATGTGTGGGTTGCACTTAAAAAAGAGAAAAATCTCCTTCAGCTCAACCTGTTGAAGCACCAAGAAATGCTGGAGCTGCTGAACTCTGGAATTAAAATAAATTTTTACTTTTATCACCATTCCCATGACAAAACTGGGATGTTTCCATCAGGAGAGAAGCTGATAAAGTTTAAATATTAAAAAGTTTGGTCAAAGTGTGGCTCCATACAAGGAATTTTGGTTGAAATGTGGCCTCAAATAAATAATTTTGGTTGAAATGTGGGTCCATAAAAAAAAAAAATTGATAGAAATGTGACCCATGTAAAGAATCTTGATATAAATGTGGTTCTGTAGTCTTAAAAAAGCTTTTCTTGGAATTTAATTGGTGCTTTATTTTTTGTTGTTAATAAATTTAACCCACCAAGCTGCTGGAAACAGATCAAAGGTGGTGAAGCTTCCTGGTGGTGGGGTTATTTTTTTGTTCTTTGGTTGATTTTGTGGTTTTTTAGGTTATTTTAAAAATTTCTTCAGCACTTCTCAGGGTGTTCAGTTTTATTTTGGGATTTACCAACTCTTTTCTCCTGACTTTCCTAGGAAGGAGCCACAAAAATTGCAGGAATTCCAGGTTCATTTTTTCATCCCACTTTGATTTTTGGTGCCTGCAGGGAGCAAGGTGCAGCTGAGGGAATTTCTCCAAACCTGTGGAGCTGGAAAATTGCTGGAAAAGCCCTGGGTTATGTGTTGGGATGGATCCTGAGCTTGGAGCAGGGGGATTTTTATGTAATTTCATCTCAGCGTGGGAGGAATTTGGCACAAGGTTCCTGAGGGAACAGCAGCTCCTTCCCTAATTTTGGAATTCTATTTTTATTTTATTTCTTTAATTTTTTTTTTTTTTTTTTTTAATTTGGGGAGAAGGAAAAGGCTGGGAAGGAAATGGAATCCATAACTACTTTGAGGAGGGTCAACACTTTTTATTTTAATTGATGGAATCCCAGAATCCCAAAAGGTTTGGGTTGGAATGGGATCATCCTGTCCCACCTTCCACTATCCCAGGTTTCTTCAATTCCCACCCAACCTAACCTTGAGCACCTCCAGGGATGGAGATCACCTCTTTCCTCTCTTTTTCCTGCAGGATTTTTCTGGGATTTGAAGGATCCTGACTCTCTTTTCTCCTTGTCATTAATTATAAACACAAATTTTAATTACCTCTCTCCCAATATACAGCTGATTAAAGATGGATTTTTGTATATAAATAGATTTATTTTTGCTTAGACCCCTCAGGCTTCCACCTGGTGGTTGTAATTCTCTGCTGCATCTCATTAGGAAGTCTGGAAAGTCTTCCTGAGGTTGGGAAAGACCCTTAAATCATCAAATGCAAGGTTTTTGTTGAGTGTTGACCCCACAAAACCTCAAACCCAAACCACGTGACTCTTCCTGAAAGTCTCAAACTCCTCTTTTGGTGATCCTGAAATTGAAAGCTCCTTTTAGGCCTTAATTCCAGTCTCAGAGTGCTCCTGAATTTGTGGGATTTGGAATTCCTGGTTTGCCTGGCCCCATTAAATCCCATCCAGATCCCAGCTTGGATCTCCTGGATGGAATCAAACCCCCTTGGTGCTGCTCTGGGAATAATTTATAATCTTTATTAAGCTGGATCACTTGGATGGGAGCCTTTGGAAGGGCAGGAGAATATTCCTGAGGGGAAAGTTCTTCCCAGCACTTCCCTTTGCACCCAGTTCCCAGCTGCTGATGGTTTCAGTGGGAACGTGGGTGGTTCTTGTTCCATCACCACGTCTGGGTTGCTCCAAAATGAAAATTTTGACTTTTTTCTTCCAGAATTGGATATTTCTCATTGAGCTGATGCTTGAGGTGGAATCTCTGATGTTTTCTGTGGGAAATCTTTGAAAAGCTGATGAAATGTAGGAGAATTCCAGCTCTGAGCTGTGCTGTGGAGCTGGAGAGGGATTTTGGGATCTCTGTAGATCCATGACAGAGGGATGGGTGAAGTGTTGATGCCTTGCCTGGAGTGTGTTGGTAGGGCCAGGAAATTCCCTGGCACTTTCCAGGGAATTGAGCAAAGCAAGGAGAGGGAATTGTGTTTCTGTTCCTTCCCTGAGGAGAAATGTCTTCACTGTGGGATCAGAGCAAAGAACTTGAGAAGAGTGGAAAATTGGGAAAACCCAACTTTCCTGTTGGCTCAGCATGGAGAATGATCCTAATTAATTCATTTTCAAGCTGCCAAAATAGGGATTAATTATGCAAAAAGCCAGGGCAGATGCACAGCAGCCAGACCTTCATTAATAACTTTAATTTCTATCAATGAGAGGCAGAAACTTTCAGTTATTCAGGAAAGAATTCAAGTGGAAAGAATCCCAAATCCACCTTTTTTGGTCACATTTTTTGAAGGTTTTATTCCTGTAACATGTTGGAATAACTGGAGACAGCACCAAGCCAGCAATTCTCTCCAAAAAGGTTTGCTCTGTCCTGATCCATGTGGGATTTTCCAGGGAATTTTGGGGCCTCCCAGCTGTGCTGTGCCCCCTCAGAGCTGGGTTTGTGTCCAGGTGCTGTTGGTGTTTCCCTCACTCTGTGTCCCAAATCTATCCCATTCCAAACCCAGATGTCCAGGCTTGCATTTCTTGTTCCTACCTGGTATTCACACCTTCTTTTCCTGTTTTTTTTTTTTCCATGTTTCCCTGGCTGGATTGCAATAGAGAAGAAGAAAATGAGGTGAGTAAAAAGCAATTCCATCATTCCTGCATCTCCTGTGAGCCCAGCTGGGTTGGTTTGAGACATTCCATGAATCCAGAGCCACTGAGTGGCTGGATAAAACAAATGGATGTTTTTGTGGAATTCCTCTGGTTAAATTTGGGAAGGGGTGGAGTAATTCCCATTAAATTTGGGAAAAGGAGCAATAATCTCATTAAATTTGGGAAGGAGGGGTGATAATTCCCATTAAATTTGGGAAGGAAGGGCAGTAATTCCCATTAAATTTGGGAAGGAGGGATGATAATTCCCATTAAATTTGGGAAGGAAGGGCAGTAATTCCCATTAAATTTGGGAAGGAAGGGCAGTAATTCCAGTATCACTTTTGTCACAAGCACATGAGTGGTGGTGGCACAGCTTGGTGTGGGTTGATGGTGATTATTTAAAGACTTAATTTGTAAAAATAATGAGTTTTGCTGCCTGTGACTCAATGAATTTATTGGGAAAAGAGAAAACTTGGAGGCCTGGGATAGATTTTAATCTCCTGGCTTTGGAATGAGAGCTGTTAATCATTTTGAATGTGCTTTTTCTTTCCATTTTGGGAAATGTTCCCTTTCTGTAAAACATGAGAGGAAGGAGAATTCCTCTTCTCTTGCAGAGCTTTCCCAGGAATTACCACCTATTACATTTACCCAGTTACCTGTAGAGTGTGTTTCAAATTCTGGAAATTGTGTTTTGTTCAAATTGCTGGTATTTAAGGAAAAAATCCCTGGAAGGGTGAACAGATGAGGGGAAATATCCTGGAATGTGGCAGCTCTGCTGAGTGGGCTGTGGGAAGGGGAGGAATAGAAATGGGGCAGCTCTTTTTTTGTCTGCAGATCCCATATTTGGGAAAAGGTGGATTATTCCCATTATTTCAAAGCTGTTGTGCTTGAAATTAGAAGCACTTTGATCAAAACGTTGACATTTATAATAATGGCACCAAAGTTGTAGCAAGAAGGAAAACTCTGAAATGCTGATTTCTGGAATTTCCAATATTTTTAACTGTACATTAATTGATTTATTATTTATAATTAGTATGATTAAAGAATCCAATCCCTGATAAGAATTTGGATTCACATCTGTGGACATCCTTCAGGTTGGAGAGGAACCTGCTTGCTTCTGTTGTCCCATGTTGGAGTAAAAAAAAGTGGGAATTTCTGGTTGTAAGGATAATAATTGATCCAGGAATCCCCCAAAATTCTCTTCCCTCACACTTCAGGAGGCTGAGCTCCTACAGGAGGGTGGTCTCAGTAGTGTTCACTTTGCCCTTCATTCTTCCATCAATTAATTGATAAAAACTTGTGGATTATTCCCAGGATCACTTTTGACGTGTGGATTGTGTGGAAAACAGGGATGTCATTTTCAGCAGGACTGTGTGGAGATGGTTGTGAGTTGTGGTGAGAGGAGCCCATTTCAGAGCTGGAGATGCTCCTTTTTTTCCAAAATCAATGTTTTGGGTGCTCTTTTAGCCATGAAACTCCTTTAAAATTGTCCCTGAAATGTCTCCTCATAAAAAATATGGATTTCAAAGAAATACTTCTAGGTTTTGCTCCCAGATTTTCCACAGTGAAGGGAATTTGCTGCTGCAGATCCAGAGTGGGTCACCAGGATGAGTCGTGGCTAGACCATTAAAAGATGCTCACAATGAAACCCCCAAAGTGTTGGAAAAGAGGATTTTTGGAGATATGTGATGTGCCAGGGGTAAAAAATCCAGGATTTCCAATCCACCAATGTCTCATTTAATCATTTACTGCAGTTCCTTGAGCCTGGGCAGCTTCACGTTGTTTTCCATGAGTTAAAGGATAACAAAATCCTTAATAATTCACAGGGGGCTGCAGGAAACTGCTGCTCCTGCCAGAAATGTGCTCATGGCACAGCCACAGCTGCAAAACCCGGCTCTGGACATTTTGGATACGACTCTTTCCACTGGAATTAGGGTGAACACACAAAATGGAGTTCCCTGAGAAGCTGTGGCTGCCCCTGGATCCCTGGAAGTGTCCAAGGCCGGGTTGGACACTTGGAGCAGCCTGGGGTAGTGGAAGGTGTCCCTGCCCATGGCAGGGGTGGATTGGGATAATCCTGAGAGTCCCTTTAACCCAAACCATTCCAGAATTCTGTGATTCTGATGCAATTTGGATTTTTGGAGATAGGGACTGTTGACAACAAAGCCCTTTTCCCACTTGATCTTCTCCAGGATTTTATTCCTGGGACACAGATGAGCTGTAAGATTTAAAACAGAGGGAGAAATGCCCAAATGGGTGAATATAGGGTGCTGTGTGCTCTGAAAGTTCCTGGGTTTGGGCTTGGAAGGTGCTGAGTGAGCTCCTGGGCAGGAGGGCAGAACCAGAGGCAGAACCTCCTGGTGGGAAGGACACGGAGCTTGGAGCAGTCGGGTGATCCAGAGGTGACGGAGTCATCGCCCACCACTGGCTCCTGATGGGAATTCCTGGGGAGCTGTTAATTAGTGCTGCTCTGCTCAGCCTGGGAACTTGCAGGAATGAGTAATGACCAGGAGAAGGCTGTTGGTGGGGGGTGGGAAAGGATGGGGTGTAAATTCCTTCTGTAATTGTTGTTGGTCTGATTTATGCTGGAACCAAATTCCACAATCCCAGAATGGTTTAGGTGGGAGGGACCTTCAGGATCACCCCAGTGCCACCCCCCATGGCAGGGACACCTCCCACTGTCCCAGGCTGCTCCAAGCCCCATCCAGCCTGGCCTTGGGCACTGCTAGGGATCCAGGGGCAGCCACAGATTCTCTGGGAATTCCATCCCAGCCAGGAATTCCATCCCAAGATCCCATCCAGCCCTGCCCTCTGGCAGTGGGAAGCCATTCCCTGTGTCCTGTCCCTCCATCCCAGTCCCTCTCCAGCTTTCCTGGAGCCCCTTCAGATCCTGGAAGGAGCTCTGAGCTCTCCCTGGAGCCTTCTCCTGCACTGGAAAGCTGCATCCAGGTAGAGTCACATGAAAACAAATGCACTTTAAACTTAAAACTCAGGGTCTTTTGTAGCCTGGGACCACGGAAACAGCATAAAAAACCAGTTTTGCCCTCAATTAACTTTGTAAGCTGACCTCTCTTTTTTAAAAAATAAGAATTAAATGATAAAAGGAATTTGAGCTTGGTCATTAATAAGTGAGATAAAAAGCCTCAGCCCAAACCTCAGAGGAGTCTTAGCTTCAAGCTGAAGAAGTCTGAGGGATTGATTTTTTCAGGACAGAGCCGGGCAATGAAGACAGACCCAGGGTATGCATTTCTCTTTTATCTTCATGAAAAATTCACCAGGTGAAAGAAAACGCTGCAGAGCTGAGTTCAAACCCCTCAAAATCCAATTCCTCCAACTGCATCTTCTTTTTCTTCTGCAGGGCAAACCTGAAACGGTGCCGAGAGCTGGTTTTATCAAAGGCCCTGTGTTCAAAGGCGTCGCCTCGAGCCGCTTTTTGCCCAAAGGCACCAAAACCAAGGTTAACCTTGAGGAGCAGGGAAGACAAAAAGTGTCTTTCAGCTTTAGTTTAACCAAGAAAACTTTACCCAATCGATTCCTGACTGCTCTGGGAAACGAGAAACAAAATGAAACTCCCACCCCTCCAGCGGTTCCCCTTCCCACTGATTTTAACCCCAAAAATAAACTGGACCTGGGGGATGCCGCCGGTTCAGCCGAGGAATCTTCGCCTCCAAAACCGAAGGTAGAACTGGGGAAGATTCATTTTAAAAAACATTTATTGAACGTCACGGCAAAGCCGCCCGCGGCTCCGGCGGCACCGGTAACGGAACCGGTGGCCTTGGCCGTGGATTTCCCCCCCACGCCGCCGCCTCCCCCGCCGCCACCGCCGCCACCACCGCCGGCGTCACCGGTGCCGGTTCCCGGAGCCGCGGCCCTGCCGGTGACGCCGATGCCGGCGCTGCTGCTGTCGCCGCCCGGCGAAGCCGAAGCCCCGGTGCCGAGGGAGCCGAGCCACGCCCTGCCCAGGGAGGCATCGGAGCCGGACGCCAAACAGGATCCGGCGTCGCGCGGCTCGGAGGAGCGCGTGGCTCAAACCGCGCCCGAGCAGACGGAGATCACCCCGCCGAAGGAAGATTCCCATATTGGGAAGGAGGATGAGGTTTCCGACGGCTCCAAGGGTGCTGCCGCGTGCTCCCGGAGGCAGGGGGCCAAGAGGAAGTTCTCCCAGTCGGACGGCGCGCTGCAAGGCTCCGAGTCCGACGAGGATTCCGTGAGGACCTCCTCCAGCCAGCGGTCGCATGAGCAGAAGATTTCCAGCACGGAAAAGGAGAGAGATGCCAGACGGAGCTCCACGTCCCTCCGGGGCGATGACGCGGGCAAGTCCTCGTCGCGCTCCAGGTCGGACAGGGATGAGAAGTACTCGAGCTATTCCAAATCGGACAGAGACTCGCGGTACTCGTCCTCCCGCTCCCGCTCGGACAGAGACAGGAGGCGAAGCCGGTCTCATTCCCGTTCCCGCTCCGACCGCAGCTCCCGAACCAGCTCCTCCTACTCCAGGTCGGAGCGCTCGCATTACTACGACTCGGACCGCCGGTACCACCGGAGCTCCCCGTACCGGGAGCGGTCGCGGTATTCCCGGTCGTACGCGGACAGCCGGGCGCGGGAGAGCTCGGACTCGGAGGATGAGTACAGGAGGACACATTCCAGCAGGTCCAGCGACTCCAGGCGTACGTCCTCCCACTCCTCCTCCTCCTACAGAGACTCGAGGTCCTCTTACTCCAAGTCGGACAGGGACAGCAAAGTGGAATCGTCTCACGCCGACGTGGACAGGCGAGGGAGGTCGTCTTCGAAAGCTGATCGAGATTCCAAAAGGACTTCCGAAAGTGAAGTATCCAAAAGGTGCTCTCCCCTCGATGAACTGGGCTATCGGAAGGGGACATCCCATTCCAAGCCCGACAGTAATGTGAATTCCTCCCGCTATAAATCCACCCCTTCCAAGGCCCCCACACCAAAGCCTGATAAATTTAAGAGTTCTTTCTGTTGTACAGAATCGATCGAAGAAATCAAGTCCAAGTCTAATTCTCTAGATTTAGAGACCTCTTGTGTAAAGAACAATGAGATCAGGGTGTCCAGTGTGAAAAAGTTGGAAAGGGAAAAGACACTTTCTCCGTTAAATCAGTTCAACGATTCTCCTGCTTTGCCGAAGGCTGACGAGTCCAAGGCGGGTTTGGCGAACTCAAAATCCGAGGAACTTGCAGCAAATGAAGGCCACGACAGTGTTAAGGAGCAAGAAACGTTCTTAAAGGCAAAGCACGAACCCTTAAGGGCGTGTTTCCCCACGGAATCGAGCGTGAACGGCTCCCCGGAGGGTCAGGATGGGCGTCTGGCAGCTTCCAGTGCCTCCAAAGCAGAGGATGTCGCTGCGCCCTCCGACCACGGCCCGGGTCGGTCGGAAGCGTCCCCTGCCATCGAGACAAGCCTGTCATATCCATTGCCATCCAATGGGTTTGAGAGCACGGATGTGTCCCAGGAGCAAGAGCTGGATGAGTCCCGGCTCCAGTCCAGCGAGTGCAACAGCCTGTTCCAGGAAGCGGAGGCTCCGGAGCCACAGCAGCAGCCGGAGGAAGCCGCCCCTCTCCCTGATGTGAATGTAGATCCCACTAAAACTGTCCTTAAGAAATTGGATGAGGAGGTGACTCCGTGTGACAAAACCAAAGAACCCGTTTTTTGCTTCATTTCTGATGATGCCACCCCTGGTTTGTACCACTCAGAAGTGGAAATCGAAGCGGAGCCCACGGATTTGAAAGTGACATCTGAGACTTTCCTGGACGTGCAGGTGGAGCCGCAGACGGTGACGTGCGGTTACGAGAGCACGGAGGATTCCCATTCCAGATGTGCCGGGGAGGATGAGCACGGCCATCCTTCCCATAGAATCAGCCTGGCAGTGGAAAGCTCGAGCAGGGATTCCTCCCAGGATGGCTGTTCCCAGAGGCTCCAGTCGGATCATCCCGTGCCGGAGGAAAGCGTCTCTTCCAAATGGGACGTGCCCCCACCGGGTGTGTGCCAGGAATCGGAAGCCGAAGAGATGCTGGAGTTGGATGCTCAGCACGTTGATCTTGGCTCAGCAAAAGGCAAGGCATCGTTCCAGAATGAACATTCCTATTATTCAGAAGTGCCGCTGGAGCACCGTGTCAGAGGGGCCGTGGAAGAAAGTGCTGCTTCCACCGAGGGAGCTGAGCTGGATGAGCCGAGGGTTCAGTGTCCCGGTGTATCGGCTGAGAGGGATGAGGGAAACGAGCCCTTGGTGGCCTCAGCTTTTCCAGACGCTTTGTATCCCTCCTCTGATGTCATCATCACTGCAGAGGACACGGAGATGGTGACCCAAGCCCCGACGTGCGACAGCAGCGGCAACGCCTCGGAATTCATTCCCGCCGGCCACGACGATTATTCCGACATGGGGGACAGCGACAGCGAGGGGGGCAGTGAGGACAGTGACACGGAGGACTCGGATTCTGATGATGGGACGCCACGGAAGAAGCTCCAGTCGGTTGTGGTGGTTCCCAAGAACTCCACCATAGCCATGGAGGAGAACAGCCCGGGCTCCTCCCGGAGCAGCCGGCGCTTCTCCGACCACTGGGACGATGAGCGCCCTGAGCCCAGCAGGCCCTACTATGAGGAGAGGTCAGAAAACACAGGGAGTAAAGGTGGTGCCCAGGTGGAGAGCAGGTGCTCTCCCAGAGGGATGGAGAAGAGTCTGGCGACCTCCACGGAGCTGAGCAGGAAGGAGGCGGAGGAGCTGCGGGCGGATCCGTGCCAGGCCCAGAGCGACGGCGTGGACAGCACGAGCCAGGCGGACCTGGCGGCCGATTCCCACGGCAAATCCGGCACAGAGGAGAGGACGGTGCTGCCGGACGTGGTGGCCGTGGGAAGGCCCATGGAGGAGCAGCCCCTCTGTGTCCCGGAGAGTCTGGAAAGCACCGACACATCCCGACACCAGATGGGCTCTTCCAAGCCTGACAGTCGGCAAGGGCAGGGCGGGCTGAACCAGTCCGGCCTGGGAGACTGCTCCAGGCTGGATGGATTCCGTGCCCCGGGGGAGGTGGGTGCTGTGGGCTGGGAGTTCTCCCAGTCGGAGAAGCCCAGCAGCACCTACCAGCAGCCGGACAGCAGCTTTGGGGTGTACTCAGGCTACGTTTACCAGCCGGGCTCGGGAGCCTATCCCAGCTCCCAGAGCTACTGGCAAGGCAACGGTTACTGGGATGCCAGGGCAGGCAGCAGAGCCTCCGTGGTGAGCTACGAACGCATCCAGGGGCAGGTGCCGGATTCCCTCACCGAAGACCACGAGGAGTTTGAAGAGGATGAACATTGGGATGAGGAGTGCAAGCCCAGCTTTCCCAGCCCCTCTGGGAAATCCCAGATGCCCGGGCAGAAGGAAAAGGGCTCGGTGCAGGCACACGAGATCAGCAGCAATTCCACCAAGGAGCCGGTGCCGGGCGGGGAGAAGAAGGAGGAGGTGAAAACTTTGGAGAAAAACGAGGTGAAGGAACGAGGCCCACCAAAAAAAAGGCGGCCGGAGTTGGAGAGCGACTCGGAGAGCGACGGCGACTCCGGGGAGAAGAGGAAGGGGAAGCTGGAGGGGGAGCAGGTGGAGCCAGCGCCCCAGGATTCCTCCATGGTGGGCAGGTTGTGCATCATGGATGACTTCAGGGACCCCCAGCGCTGGAAGGAGTTTGCCAAGCAGGGGAAGATGCCCTGTTACTTCGACCTCATCGAGGAGAACGTCTACTTGACAGAGAGGTAACTGCTGCTTGATCCTTGTTTTAATTCCCTGAGCAAGTTTGGGATTTGACTTGCATTTGGTTCCAGGTGGTTTGGGTTTTTATGGTTGAACATATGGTAGCATCCTTTGGAGGGAGGGGCAGGGATGTTGCATTCCCCACATTTGGCAAAGCCACTCCAGCTGAAGAGAATCCCCCAGTTTGGCCCAGACAGTCCTAAGTGCTGAGAAGAGTTGGAAAATGGGAGGATCACAGGGAAAGGTTGATTAATTTATATATTTTTTTATAGCTTTACCAGATCCTGTTTAATGTCCCCAGATGCCGACTCGCTCCCTTTCTGTTGGCACAGGGAATTCTCTCTGGGTGTGGGAAAGCTTTTGGACAAGCAAGGTGCTTTTCCAAAGCTTTTGGTTACTTCCATGTTTTGTTTATCATAAATAAAGCTTTTTTAGATCTAATGCCCATAACTTGTTTTTTTTTTCTTAGGGATTTTTTTTGCCTTGTTGGTATCCATGCTCCAGAGCATTCCCCAAATCCTTCATGGAAGCTAAAATATGAATTAGTGGATGCTCTGCTTTTCCTCTAACTCTGATTTTTCTCCTCTTTTTCATCCTCTGACTTGACAGCAAAGCAGAGACTGAAGTAACCAAACCCTCCAATTTGCCTTATTAAAATATGGATGTCCAAATAAACATAGACAGGGAGGAGTAAGGAGAAACAGCTAAATATCCTGGGAATTCTCTTTAAGAAATCTTTTATCATCACAAAGTCATCACCGAGTGTCCTTGGTTATTCCTGTCTCTCCCAGTGATTATCCTAGGCTTGTCGAGAAATTTATTTTCCGTTTTTTCCAAAACCCACTGATAAGCATTGAGGAGGAATTTCCCCAGCTGGCTGCTGTCTCACCTGTACTTCCATGCCTTGGTTTCCCCAGGAAGAAGAACAAATCCCACCGGGACATCAAGCGGATGCTGTGTGAGTGTCCCCCCCTGTCCAAGGAGGAGCGGGCGCAGGGGGAGGTGGCGTGTGGAGAGGATTGCCTCAACCGCCTGCTCATGATCGAGTGGTGAGTCCAGGGGCTGCCTGGAGATACCTGTCCAGGACAGCAGGGTATCTGCCAATAAAGGCAGGAACTTCTCTTTGAAATGTGGGAATTAGGAATAACAGTTCTTTACTAGGAAAATTAAAATAGAAATGCAGTATTACACAGAACAATCCCAACCCTGCCAGAGTCAGAATCCAAGCTGACACCCGTCAGTCAGTCAGGGTGTTGGCACAGTCCCATTCAATGGTGGCTGCATCCTCCTGCAGGGGCAGATGTGGTTCAGCTGGAGCAGTGCTCCTGGAGAAGGTGCAGTTTCCTCTGAAGCTCCAGGGATGATGTGGAAAGGTCTGGTTTTCCTCTGGGATCCAGTGGAAAGAAGGTTCCTTGGTGTCCAAAATGTCAGTTTTTATCTGGGTAGGAAAGGCTTGGCTCCTCCCCTGGCTGGAGCATCTCCCATGGGATGATGGAATTTTATCAGCCATGCCCTGGGACTCAGTGGCCATGAACAGGAGATATCTCCTGGAGGGAGGATGGGCTGTGGGAAGATAAAGATGATTGCCCAGCTGGTTTAAAGATGGCCCATGAGCAGATAATGTGTGCCAGGAGATAAGGAATCACTATCCCACCCAGCTTCAACAGATGGTGATAGAATACACATTTCTGGCCACATCAACCCAACACACCTGGGAACCCTTAAAATAATCCAGGAATTCCTGGGAGGGGGCACTGAAGTGTCTGTGCTGTGACCTTTGGAGCTGCCAGCAGAAGCTGTGGCTGCTCCAGCCCCAGAAGGTTTCAGGGCTTGGATGGAGTTTGGAGCATCCTGGGGTAGTGGAAGGTGTCCCTGCCCATGGAATGAAATGATCCTTGAGGTCCCTTCCCACCCAAACCATTCCATGATTCCATGATTGAAATCTGTGGATGATCTGCAGGAGATCAGCCCTCAAAGCTCCTGGATTTCCTTTCCCCAGAGCCTCTCCAGCCTGTGGCTGGTGTCTCCTTCTCCCTCTGGAAGAGGTTTGCTGCTCCATGGGAGCTGGAGGCACAGACAGGGTGCTTGGTGGGATTTCCCCCTGGCACAAGGACTGTGGAAGGATTGGAATTACCTGGCAGAATCCCAAGTTTTGCTTTTATCTCATAGGCCAAACCTAGGGCTGGGAATATCCTGAAGGAATAACCCCCAAAACAAGGGGAGAAGAGCCCAGTGCTCCCCATTGGGATGCCTTGCTACAGAAATACAGCAGGATCAGCATTCCAAATATTTTTATCTTCCAAAAAGAAACGATCTACATTTGCATGTCGACAATCACGTGTGGTGCTTTTTATAGCAAACCACATTTGAAGGTTTCACACGGAATTCACGACGATTATTTGGGATTTATTTCCCATCAGAGCCCTTTCTGTTGGCTCTGTTTTCCTGCTGGGAATTGATTTGCTGTGTTCTTTCCCTTCTCTCAGCTCTTCCCGCTGTCCCAACGGTGACTACTGCTCCAACCGGCGCTTCCAGAAGAAGCAGCACGCCGATGTGGAGGTGATCCTGACTGAGAAGAAGGGCTGGGGGCTCAGAGCTGCCAAGGACCTGCCATCGTAAGCCTTCCCTCTTCCCACAGCCCTTTCCCACCCTTTTCCTCCCTCCTGAAGGGAGAAAGGTCTGTGGGGTCTGGATTTCCCTGAGAGGAGATGGGCTGAGGTTCTTCCAGCTCGTGCTTGTGTGTCTCTCTTCCTCTTTGGCATCTGTTGTTTGATCTCCCACTCTGGTTTTGCTCTTCCTGGTTTCCCAACAGCCTTTCCATGGTTTATTCCTGGGATGAATCTGCCTCCCCTGTCTCTGTCCCTGCTTCACTCCAGTTGTGTCCATTCTGCTCCCATCTCTGCAAAATTTTTCTTCCTGAATCCTCCTCCTCTTCCCCTTTGGACAACAAGAAGATCCTGAGGGCATCTTTCCTCCTGTTAGTTCAGGGTTGTAATTCCAAGTCCTGGTTTAGGTGAGGCCAGGACAGGAGAGAGGAGTGAGAACATTGAGGCACAGCAGAGGATCAGGATTGGGAGACCAGGATGAGGTTCACTGGGAGAAAGGAGCATCCTGGAGTGTGCCCAGGAGAGGGAACAGAGCTGGGAAGGGTCTGGAGCCCCAGGAGAGGCTGAGGGAGCTGGGAAAGGGGCTCAGCCTGGAGAAAAGGAGGCTCAGGGGGAAATTCTGGCTCTGCACAACTCCCTGACAGCTGAGGGGACAGCTGAGGGGGGTCAGGTTCTGCTCCAGGGAACAGGGACAGGAGGAGAGGTAATGGCCTCAGGCTGGGCCAGGGGAGTCTCAGGTTGGAAATTGGGAAAATTCCTTCCTGGAAAGTGTTTGCCAGCCCTGGCCCAGCTGCCCAGAGCAGCTGTGACTGCCCCTGGATCCCTGGAAATGTCCAAGGATGGATTGGATGGGGCTTGGAGCAGCCTGGGACAGTGGGAGGTGTCCCTGCCCATGGAATGGGACAATCTCAAAGTTCCCTTCCAACCCAAGCCATCCTGTAATTCTATGAATATACCAAATATATAGAACAAACCCTGCTCCAAGGGGAGCTTCATCCTTCTGTCACCTTCCCATGTGGCAGCATAAAATCCCAAATTAATCAGAATTCCCTGAGATTAAGGCACATTTTTATTGCTACACCACCAGGATGGCCAGGCTGGGAGTTGTGTTCAGAAAATCCACCTGAAGAGGGATAATTTTGTGTTTATCAGTGGGTTTTTTTGCAAAGAAAATGGATGTTTTTCCCTCTTGCAGCAACACTTTTGTCTTGGAATACTGTGGGGAAGTTCTGGATCACAAGGAATTCAAGGCTCGTGTGAAGGAATATGCCCGGAACAAGAACATCCATTATTATTTCATGGCCCTGAAGAATGATGAGGTGAGCAGTGGGACTGGCTTTGGGAAAGGCTGATTTTACTGGGTGCAGCACCAGCTCCTTGGGAACCCATGGAACAACATCCTGAATCCACTGGGAATGTTTTCCTGAGAAAAGGAAACTTCCAGCCTCAGGATTTTTTAACCCATTGCTCAATTCCAACAAAATTCTGGCAGCTTGATTGTATCCCAGTGTCCTTCCAGAGGAAAAGATGGAGCTTGGCTCATTGTTCCATCCATGGGAGAGAAGTTTGGGAAGATGCTCCAAGCCAAACTCACCCTTTTTGGGTTCCCAAATACACCAAAAATCCACATTTCCTTTCATGTTGAACTCTGTGAAATTGGGATATTTTAAGCTGTCAAAGTCCCTCTGTGCAGGATTGCCACTGGAATATTTATATATGGGGTATCCTTAATTATTTATGGCTGCTTCAGCTCTGTGGGATGTGGAGCTGTTCCCTCTGCCTGAGAGCAAGGGGGATAAATAGAAATTCCATCTCTTATTCTCCTTGTCTCTTCTGTCAGGACTTTTTGGGTCTGGGGAGCTTGAGAGAAAAGGAGCTAAAAATACTCAGAGTGATTTTCCCTGAATGTTTTTCCTCCTAAAAGAAGGATTGTTGTGTGATTTTTAAGTGTCACAAAGTGTTTCCTGTTATAAAAGGAATTTTTATGCCTGGGGTGACTTTTCCCTTGGAGTATGAGGCATGTGGGAGAAAAATTCACTGTCCCAGCCCCTCATGGCTGTATTAGAAACAAAATCCAGGATCTGCATCCAGCTGGAGAACTCTGGAAAATTAGGAGCCGTGTACCTAAATGCTGTTTCTGGGGGGAATTAATGTCCTAACAACCCCCAATCTCTAAAATAAAGATGAGGAATATCAAATAAAGAATGGGAAGGAGAGGATCCCTGCATGGTTTGTGTTTGGAGCTGTTTCCCATTCCAAGGAATGAGCCTTTTCCCTGCATTTCTTGTTCCTTCTCAGATCATCGATGCCACCCAGAAAGGAAACTGCTCCCGCTTCATGAACCACAGCTGTGAGCCAAACTGTGAGACCCAAAAGGTAAAATGCTGGATCAAATCCAGCAGCTCCTCCCTCAGGAGAGCTCAGAGTGAAACATTTTCCTTCTTTATTTCGGGAGTTTTTGTTGCTGTTGTACCAGTGACACGAGAACAGCTGGATTGATTCTTTGCTGGGTTTGAAACTGCTCAGTGCTGCTTTTCCAAGGGAAAGCAGACCTGGAGTCCAGGCTGGAATAACTCCTGGCATCTTTTTTCCCCAGTGGACTGTGAATGGGCAGCTGAGGGTTGGGTTTTTCACCACCAAGCTGGTGCCGTCGGGCGCGGAGCTGACGTTCGATTACCAGTTCCAGAGATACGGGTACGTCCCTGTTCCTGCCACAGCCCTCCCACCTGCCCTCTTCCCCAGGGCTCCCTTTCCCAGAAAATTATCCTCCCTGCTTCTTCCTGCCTCATTAGTAATTAGCCAAGCTCCAGAGTCTGCAATATTCCTCAAGGATTCCTGTTCTTCCCTTCCTGCTGCTGTTTTATGGTTTTGCAAGTACCTGAGGAGCTGTAAAAGCCCCTGGAGAACTCATCCCCCCTTCCTGGCCTAATCCAGGGAGAGCTCCAGCCTGGAATTTGGATCCCTGGGCTAAACCTGAGCCTAAGATCCTCCATTACAGTTTGGGGAAGTAAAATTTGATGAACATCCCTTCCTTTTCCTTCTGGATCCTTCTCCAGGCCCTTGCTGTAACCAGGAATGAGTTTTTAGTTGCATTTTAAGATTATTCCTCCTTCCTAGAAATTCCTGGAATTGAGCTTCCCTGCTTCTTACCACTGTAGAACCACATTCCTTCAGTGGGTTCCACATATTTAAAATAAAACCCTAGCGTTTTCCCAAGAAATTGTGGAATGGAATTCAAAATGGATGGTGTGTCAAGTGGGAAATACAGAGGCTTGGTAGAAATATTTCTTGGGAATTGTATTTATTATATTAATTATATTCGTTATATATATGTTATATTTATGTTATATAATACATATATAACATATATAATATATATGATATATTATATATATTGTATTTATTATCCATTGCTGAACATCCAAAACAGATTTTCCATGTGGATTTTGCTGCTTCCACGAATCCTGAGCTCATTCTTTATCCTGTTTTGAGCTCTAAAATTCAGTATATATATAATAAAATACTGAATAATATATTATAAAATAATGAGTATATTATATATATTCATAGCTATGAAATGCTATGAAATACAAGATTCTCCTTATGGATATCTCCTTATGGATATATGTGTAATCCTGAGGATAAATTCCTTAGGAAAATCAGGATATTGATGGCAAGGTGGGACAAGAAGTTGTCAGCTCCACCTTTTCTTCTGTGGTTCCTGGTTCTTGACCTGTGGAGAGCCTGGGGGTGAGGCAGGCTTGGCTCTCCAGCTGCCCCAACCCAGGATCATGGGAGCTGTGTTGGGAATAAAGACTTTATTTGGATTTTCCACGCAGAGCCATTCCCATCCCCGGCTGCTGAGGGTGGAGAGGTGGCTGTGGGTGGGGTGGAGCTGTTGTTGAAGCTCCCTTTGTGTCTCCCCCACAGCAAAGAGGCCCAGAAATGTTTCTGTGGCTCCTCCAACTGCCGGGGGTACCTGGGGGGGGAGAACAGGGTCAGCATCCGCGCGGCCGGCGGGAAGATGAAGAAGGAACGTTCCCGCAAAAAGGACTCGGTGAGTTCAGCTCTCCCTCACTCCCCAGGGCTGGGAAATCCCTCTGGGATCGAGCCCAGCCATTCCCCAGCACTGCCATGTCCCCTGCAGGGATGGGGATTCCACCACCAGCAGCCTTTTCCATGAAGGAATTTCCCCAGTATCCAGCTGAGCCTCTCCTGGCTCAGCTCGGGCTGTTTCGTCTCATCCTGTCACTGTTCCTTGGGGAGAACATGACTCCTGATGGCCTCAGGGTTCAGTCTGTTCCATGGATATGTAAATTGTTGGATTGATGATCTTGGAGGTCTTTTCCAGCTCCAATCATTTTATTTCACAAGGCCCCTCAAGATTTGTGTTTTCCTGGATGTTTAGTTACATCCATATTTCCTTTCTCCTGGTTATTCAAAGTCCCACCAGGGTGACTTTTCCACATCCAGTATTTGCTCATCCCTAACTAAACCCCACCATAAATTGCATGTAGATTTAAAAATTTGGGTTGCTGTCCATGATTTTGAAACATTGATGAAGGATGAACAATATTGGCTTCAACGTTTAGGGCATCACCTGAAATTTGGCAGCTCCAAGGGCAGAGTTTCTCCATCTCCAGGTTGGGAGGTGGAATTTTAGAGACAGCACATGGAATTGCAGGGATGGGTTCACACCCTGTGAAAAAGTGCACTGAATCCAGAGCAAGAGGAATTTTTCTGGGTGAAATCTGCAAGAACCTGCACAGGCTCTTTTCTAATTCCTACAAATTGTAATTATTCCATCCTTGAAATGACAAACCTCTAGTCTATGGAGAAGATTTATTCCTAATTCTTTTGGGAAATTTAAAATTGCCAGTTTCTTTTTGATTTGCTATATCAGAGTGAGGAAACCAAGAAATAATTTCTAAATCATTTATAGAGAGTGAGGAAACCAAGAAATAATTCCTAAATAATTTATAGGATGTTTTTAAAACACTAATTAGTCACTAAATGAGAGGATGATATTCCAGTGTCAGAGAGTGAGGAAACCAAGAAATAATTCCTAAATCATTTATGGAGAGTGAGGAAGCCAGGAAATAATTCCTAAATCATATAGGATGTTTTAGAACACTAATTAATCACTAAATGAGAGGGTGATACTCCAGTGTCTGTGTGGAGAGTATTGTAAGGATTATAATCTGTTCCAGTTTATAATCCATAAATCATTATAAATTAATACAGGATTTAAATATAAAGAATGAATTTGACTTTTGATGAAAGATAATTTCTGAGTTTGTTTTCCTGCATGAGAAGATAAACTCAGGACTGGGAAGGTTTTGGTGCAGCCACCTGGAATTCCCAGCAGAGCTGAAATGTGCCTTTCCTTACGGACCAGGGAGGTTGGGGGTTCCCTGGGCTGAGCCTGAGGTGTTTCCTTTGGCCCTGCAGGTGGATGGGGAGCTGGAGGCGCTGCTGGAGAACGGTGAGGGCCTCTCTGACAAAAACCAGGTGCTGAGCTTGTCCCGCCTCATGGTCCGGATCGAAACCCTGGAGCAGAAACTCACCTGCCTCAAACTCATCCAGGTGAGCATGTTGCTCCTCAGAGGAGGAGGGGGAAGGTGGCAGGCAGGTCCTGCCCTTTTTTTCCTGCATCCCAAACTCAGGCAAACAGCTCCAGGATCCATTGTCCTGCAGTTTTACTCCCCAGTGTGAGCTGTGGTGGTTGGGATGCTGCTGCTGCTGCATCCCTGCTCCAATCCCAGCAGCTGCAGCCACTCAAACCAGCTTGGACTGCTCAGGTGCCAAGTTCTGGCTTGCCCATGATCCCAGGGGAGCAGTTTGCCATGTTTTTGCCTGGAAGTCTCTGACTGTTGCCACCTTTGGCTCTCCAGAACACGCACTCGCAGTCCTGCCTGAAGTCCTTCCTGGAGTGCCACGGCTTGTCCCTGCTCTGGATCTGGATGACAGAGCTGGGTGATGGCAGAGGAAGCACTGCCAACAACCTGAAGCTGCAGCTGGAGGTCAGTGATTCCCTGGGGTTGGGAGAATCCTTGAGGTGGGAAAAGCCCTTTAAAATCGAGTCCAGCCATTCCCCAGCACTGCTGAGGCCACCACTCACCCTTGTCCCCAAGTGCCACATGCACAGGGCCCTGAAATCCCTCTAGGAATGGGGACTCTGGCCTGGCCAGGGCTGGCCCAGCCCTTTTTGGGGAAAAGGGTTTTGGCAGCTTTGCAGAGTGCTCAGGATCACGAGGATTTTCTTCCCTTCTGTTTTTTTTAAATACAAATCCATGCCAAGTGTTCATGGAAAACAACCTCAGGTGCCTCAGAACTACAGGCCTGAAACTTCTGCCCTCAGGCAGATCCTTAATAAACAGAAGGAATTTGCTCCTGTGGTTTTCCTTAGATTCCTGAGGCAGATTCCATGAGCCAGACTTAAAGGTTGTTGCTGCTGCTGTTCATTCTGTGCTGGAGCACAGGGATTCTGAGATCCTGACAGTCTGAAGTGGAACTGGAATGTTTTGGTTTTCCATAAGCAATTTGGGATTGGATGCCCAGAGACATATGGAAGTTCAAGGTCACTGAGTATAAGCTGTGACTGATCCCCACTGTAGTGGTTTTGATTTGTCAGTTTTAATATATTTAATTTTTTTTTGCTCACTTCAAAATATAAATTCACAGAGACAGACCAAATCCTCCAATTAGTTTCCCAGGCTATCAACACCCAAACCAGCCTCTGATTAGTCACAAAGGAAGTTCTCAAAAAGAAAACTTCCATAAATGCCCTCTTCTGAGTGCCAGTTAACACAAAACCAGCACACCCACCTTGTCCCCAGCCCAGAGCTCTGAGAGCCACCTCCAGGTGTCACAGGGATGGGACTCCACCACCTCCCTGAGCAGCCCATTCCAATATTTGACAATCCTTTCCATGAAGAAATCCTTCTCAAAATCCCTCACTCATGGCCTGTGACCATCATTAGATCAGATATTTAGATTTTAGATGGGATATTAGGGAGGAGTTCTTGGCTGTGAGGGTGATGAGGTTGTCCAGAGAGGTTGTGGGCTTCCCATTGTGTCCAAGGCCAGGCTGGATGGGGCTTGGAGCAGCCTGGGCTAGTGGAAGGTGTCCCTGCCATGGCAGGAAGTGAAATGGATGATCCTTAAGATCCCTTCCCACCCAAACCATTCTGGGATTCTCTGATCACCTTGATATCGCAGAATTCGTTCTTCCTGCGAAAAGTGAATTATTCCAAGTCGACCACAGCTTTAAATCCTGCTGGCTCTAACAACACCCTGCTTGTCCTTGCCCTTAGATCATGAAAACCCTGGAGCTGCTGCCCATCCCCACCAAGAACATGCTGGAGGAGAGCAAGGTGCTGCCCATCATCCAGCGCTGGGCTCAGACCAAGACGGCCGTGCCGCAGCTCAGCGAGGGCGACGGCTACTCCAGCGAGAACACGTCCCGGGCACACACCCCCCTCAACACCCCCGAGCTCCTGGCCAAGCAGAGCGTGGAGGGGGACACAGACACCCCCAAGAAGTTGGTGTTCCGCAGGCTGAAGATCATCAGTGAGAACAGCATGGACAGCGCCATCTCGGACACCACCAGCGAGCTGGAAGGGAAGGAGGGCAAGGAGGATCTGGAGCAGCTGGAGGCAGCTCCAATGGAGGTGGCAGAGGAGCAGCAGCAGCAGCAGGACATCAAAACTGCTGTGGAGGCACCAGTGGAGAGCAGCAAACCTGCAGAGCTGGAGGCTGAGCCCGAGGCAGAGGTCAAGGAGAGCAATGGGGCGAAGCTGGAGGAGCCCATGGCCATGGAAACACCATCCCAGGATGAGGAGGAAGGAGTTTCTGATGTGGAGAGTGAGAGGAGCCAGGAGCAGACAGATAAAATCGTGGATGTGAGCGACTTGGCCACCAGGCTGCTCGACAGCTGGAAGGAGCTCAAGGTAAGAGGCAGCTCTGTGCAGCACCTGGAGCTGAGGAAAACTTGGATTTGGTGGTGGTGTGGTGCAAATGGGGCTGGTTTGTTGTCTTTTGGTCAATATTTGGTAACTAAATGGCCTTTTCTACACAAAAAGTGCTTTCTATATAAATCCTCTGCTGCCAGCTGCCCTGGGTGTGACCTGACAAATGTCCAGGTGTTGGTGAAACCAGCAGCTGGTTGGGTTTGGACACACCTTGGTCATTCCCTTGTTTCTTAGACTGTCTAGGGAAAGGGCAGCTCTGAGGGATTGAGATTCCCATGAGCATTTGGGTGGAAGTGGCCCAGATCCCTCAGTGTTGAGACAGATTGATGGACTGTCTGCTCCTGAATTCCACCCTCACAAGTGTTCAAGGCTACTCCTAAATGTCCCATCCCTGGAAATGTCCAAGGTTGGACAGGACTTGGAGCATCCTGGGGTAGTGGAAGGTGTCCCTGCCTATGGCAGGGAGTGGAATTGGGTGATCTTTAAGGTTTTCCCCAGCCCAGCCATTCTGGGATGCTCTGAATTCAGTTATCCCAACATCCCCAGCTTTTCCTGTCCTTTCAACCTCTGCTGTTCATCTGCACTGTGTGGAGCCTCCTGAGAAGGGTCTGTTGGCCTTGCCAAGTTCTCTCAAAGGCAGTGCTGGGTGTTTGCAGTTGGAAATGCCCAGATTTGGGTGTTACTTGGGATTTCAGTGGTTGCACTCCCATCAAGGTGTTCTGGAGCAAAAACAACCTCTTCAGGAGAAGGGCTTGGTGCCTCTCTCTCCTCTGGAGTCGTGTCCCTGTCCCATAGGTGGCCAGTGGAATCTCTACCCAACAGCTTCTTTTTGCTGGGATGTAGGATGACATTCCAGTAGTGTTCTAAACTAAAAGAGGAAAGATTTAGATCAGTGGTTAAGAAGGAATTAATTCCTCTGTGAAGGTGGGGAGGCTCTGGCACAGGTTTCCAGAGAAGCTGTGGCTGCCCCTGGATCTCTGAAAGTGTCCAAGGCTGGGTTGGAGTTTGGAGCAACCTGGGATAGTGGGAGGTGTCCCTGCCTGTGGCAGGGGCTGGCACTGAATGTCCTTTAAGGTCCCTCCACATCCAAACCATTCCATGGTTCTGTGGATCTCACTGCACTCAACACTTCAGCCATTCCTTGGGTTTCTTTGGATCTTTGGGAACCCTTCACTGATCTGCTGCTCCTGTAGGATTGCATTCCATGTATTATTTTAAATTCCTTATATTCCAGGGCAGGAGGGCTGGGAGCCTCATTGTAAATCCAAACCCAGTGATTCCTGAGGACCCAGCAGGAATTGAAGGCTCTGCCACAATTCCAGCTTGGTGTGGCCTTGGTGGGACTGGGAGGCTCTTCTGCCCTTCTCTTAATCAACCACCAGCCCAGCTTTAATTACTGGAAGTAGTTTTAAACAAATTTATGTTTCCTGATGCATCATAGAGCCAAGGAGTTTATTTACCCATTTACTTTGATAATGAGTAATGATTGAAAGAGGCTAATTAAAGTAATGAATGTTAATTGTGCTGCAGCACTGGCACAGGTGGAGGAGACCTCACCTTAAGCTTTGCTTGTGCCATTCCTGGGGCTGCAAACACCAGGATTTAGAAATGCAGAGATTCCCAGGAGAATTCAAGGACATTTTACCTCGGTCTGAATTTTTCAGGAGGATCAGATACTCCTGAACATTCACAGATTTTGGACACAATAATTTATTACACAAATCTTAGAGGGGGGAAAAAGTGAGGCAAAACATATTTCTGTAGAGAGGTTGGGTTGTGGTTTGGTGTTTTCCTTCCTTTTTTTCCAAGTGGATCTGATAATTTACCAGATTTGAATTTGCAGATTTTTGGTGTGGTTTTCCTCTCAAAGCAACACTGTCAGGTTGAATTTGTGGTTAAACTGGGAAAAGTCCTTTTCCATCATTGCCAAGAGAATTGTTAAGGTTGGAAAAGATCTCCAAGATCAAGTCCAACCTGTTTTAAACTAAAAGTTAAGTCAGGCCTTAGTCCTGCTCTGCTGTTGGGTGCTCAGACTGAGTTGCTCCTTTGGAGCAGCTGTGTTCCCTTTCAAGCTCATGTGCACAGAACAGCACAGAGAAAATGATAAAATATTAATAAAATGTGTGAAATTTCATAAAACTCCCCCAAAATGTTGGTCTGAGACAAAATTTGTTCTGATGGTGCCTTTTCATCCCCTGGATTTGTGTTTTCTTTGGAGCTTGGAGAAGCTCAGCTTGGGAATCTACAGAATTTTGTTGAAGTTGTGGTAGGACCATGGAGTCCTGACACATTCCCACATTTTAGATGTGGATTCTCATCCTCTCTGTGTATTTATTAATGAATATTTATTAATGTAGGGATGGGGTTGGATCTCACAAGCTTGGAGTAATCCCAGCAAATCCACCCCAAAAAAGCAGGATTGTGACACAGGGCTGTGACAGCTCTTTTTTCCTCCTATGAAACAATTTTAGAGAAACTGGGAGCTGGGAATTTATCCTGTCCTGAACTTTTTCATGGCTCTGGGAGTTAACTACCTCTGTCCAACTCTCACCTCACGAGGTGCCACCAATGCCCAGCCTAAAAGACAAATCCAAGCTGGAAAGGGGGATGGATAATTCACCCCCAGGTGCCTTTCCCAGCACATCCAAGCTTTGGAAAAGCCGGGATTTTGGAGTGGTGGAACACCTGGGGGGCGGGAGGGTCGGAAACATTGTCCTCTCCAGCCTTGCTGATGACCCCCTTGTAATTTCCACCGTTTCCATCCAGCTTCTCCGGGCAGCCAGAGCTGACCAAGGGGCTCCTTTTCTCCAGCTGCGTGCAGAAGAAGGGAGAGGCCATAGCAGCAAGAAGATGGTTGGGAAGCTGGCTGATGCATGAGCAGTGTGATAGGTGAAAGGAGGACAGAGGTGGTTAACTCGGGGATGCCGACGTTATTTTGGTGCGTCCGGGGAAATCCCAGCTCCTGGCCTGAAAGGATTTAAGTGAGCTTAATTTTTTTCTCTACCTCTACACACAGGACTTGTAAGTCCTTCCAGGGCTGCCAATACTCCCTGGCACCACACACACTGACACTGCTGAGTTTTCAGCCCGGGCTCGTGGGCGCCGTTCCCGCTCTCCGAGGAAGCGCTGCCTGGCTTCTCCCGGGCTGAAAACTCCCCCCCAGTGCCCAAGGCTGCCTGCTGCACACCCAGCAGGGCCACAGCTGCTTCCACATGCTTCTCCCAGGTGGGTTGTGCTCAGGTGAGGCTCTGTGGGCAGGTCCCTGATGGCCAAGTGACCTCTTGGAAGCACCAGGACACACCGTAGGGCCGAGCTTGGGAAGCTCTTCCCAACGTCCTCTTGAGGGCTGAGGTTGAGTAGCTGAGCTGAGGGACAGGGAGGATTATTTTGGGGCTGCTCTGCCTCACTTTGGAGCTTTGGGAATCTTCCTCTGCCCTCACCTTCTGGGAGAGGGCAGCTCTGAGGATCCACAGGCCTTTTCCTTGTGACTTGGAGAAGGTCTTGTTTTTAGGAAAAATCTTTTAGGAGAGCCAGTCTTGGGCTTAAAAGGTTTTAGTTGGATACTTCTGGCCTTGAAAGTGTGTGCAGTGACTTGGAGCTCAAGGCTGAGTCCTCACCCTGACTTGGGCCAAAGTGGATTTTTTTTTTTTTTTTTTTTTTGCATCCATCTGGGAGCTTAATAATCATGGAATCAGGGAATTGATGAGGTTGGAAAATCCCTCAGAGATGATTGAGTCCAACCATCCCCCAGCACTGCCAAGGCCACCACTGTCCCCTGTCCCCAAGTGCCACATCCACTTTTAAATTTGGGATTTTAAATCCCTCCAGAAATGGGGACTCCCCCCTGCCCTGGGCAGCTGTGCCAGGGCTGGACAACTCCATTCCATGAGGAATTTTCTCCATATCCAACCTGAACCTCTCCTGGAGGCCATTTCACCCTGAATGGGACATCTTGGGTGACCAAAGGCAGCTGAGCTTCCATCTTCCCCATGGATGATCTTTCCAAGTCTCTGATTTATCCTGGTGAAGCCCCTTGAAGCTGCTCTTGCCTGAACCTTTCCTGGAGTGCCTGGCTCTGGCTCTGGCACGCACATCCCAGGCTTTAATCAGGAATTTTATAATTTGTTATAACTCAGAGCAAGGAATGGTTGGGGAAGACAATAGGATTGGGGGATGGCCAGGCTGTGGTTTGCTGTGGGACTTTCTGGCCTTCAAGCAGGGGTTTGGTCCTTCTTCTTGCTCTGCTCCATCCCTTGAGAGGAGAGAGAGGAGAGAGGATCCAGCCTGGCTGGGGATGGATTTGGTTGTGTTGTGTTCCTTCAACAAGTCAACAGCAGTTCATAAAATCATGGGATAAACTCATGGAATCACTGAGGTTGGAAAAGACCTCCAAGGTTATTAAATCCACCTGTTAACTCAGGAGTGCCTGGCAGCTGAGGGACAGATTTGTGAGAAGTTTCCATCAAGACACAATCTGCTTTCCCACTGAATCCTTTGAGTAGTGACTCCATCCTGCAGCTCTCTTCCCTTTCCCAAGCCAAGGCTGGGTTGTGCCTGAGGCTGAACAGCCTAAATCCCATTTTTTTTCCCCTCTTTTGTGTCAAACAGACTCGTGTCACTTTTCCTTCTGCATTTAATTTTCTGTGCAATCCCTTCAAAGCTGGGGAGCCATTTGGAGCCCGTTAGCGGCGATTGAGGAATTCTGCAGCTTCCGTTTCCAAAAATAAAATCAGCTTTTCTTGGGAGTTTCCCCAGCCTGGCCTGACCACCATCTGCTTCTCATGGAGCAATTTGGACAAATCTGTTTGTTCCTGGTTCAAAGCCTTTGCTGCCTCCATCTCCCCACGTGGGATGGATGCTGAGTTTCTCTCCCACAGCACGGAGCTCGCTCCTTGCTCAAAATTATTTTGGGTTTTGGGCTCCCTGGGCTTTTTAGGGCTGCCCAGTTTGTTGGGATGGATCCTGGAATGGGATCCCTCAATGTGCTGGTGAAGCTAAAGCAAGGCATGGCAGGATTGCAGAGTCCCACTGAACCTTTTCCTGGTGATTTTCCATTCCCCATCCTGCTCTTTAATGGGACAGATCTTTTTTAGGAGCTGTAGTTTAGCTGTTCCCTTCTTCTGTGTTGTCCTTCTGCTCTGGGCAGTTCATCCATGATCCCATTCCTTGGTGGCTCCTGAGAACAACTGAGCTGACTTGGGGGGATTTTTGGATGTGCTGATCTGAAAATGGAACATTTTTAGGAGTTTAATGTGGGAAAGAAAAAAAAAAAAAAACAGGCAAAACTGGCTGGAAGATGATTTTGGGGCTTCAGAACCTGCCCCTGTTGTCACCTCCATCCCACATGAGGAAGTGAGAGGCAAAGTCATTCCCATGGAATTCTGTAGGAAAATAAAATTAAATCCATAGGTTATGGCTGGATGGGGCTTGGAGCACTCTGGGATAGTGGGAGGTGTCCCTGCCCATGGTTGGATTTGGATGAGCTTCAAGGTCCTTCCAGCCCAAACCATTCCATGATTCCATGATTGGACATGATAGGGATTACATCATTTATAAATATATCAATCCTATATAATTATGGGCTCATCATGCATCTCTCCCCATCCCAAACATGGAGCTGCTCTTTTTCCTTACATTTCATCAAAAAAACCCTGGATTTGGGGTATTGTAGCCCATAGCAAATACATCAATAAATTTTAAAAACTTTAATTTAAAAAGGGCATTTTTGGGGAATTTTAATTCCTTTTTTGTGTAGATGCTTCAAACTCCACGTGCTGTGTTCAGGCTCCACAGAAAAGCAAATTCTCTTTAAAAACCTAAAAATCTTGGCCCAAATCCCTTTTTTAAAGCCAGCAGCAGCACTTTTGAAGTGGTTTTGCCTTGTGGACAAACCACAACAGGGTTTCTTCTCATTTTCCTTTTTTTTTTTTGCTAAAGGAAATTCTCATTTTTAGCCCATCCAGGGCTGGGAGTGGACATGTTGCTAATGAGTCCCCTGAGCCACCCGTTAATTAATTCCCAAACAGCTTTAAAAACTCAAGGAATTAAAAGAAAAAAGAGGATATTCTGTAAAATCTGAAAGTCAAGTCAAGGTAAACTCCACATTTCTGAGCATGTGGAAATTTAAATTCCCAACTGGAGCAGCCTTCACCCCCCAGGAACAGTTAAATCCATTTTTTTCCCCACTCTGCCTCATCCAGGGCCCAAATGAAAGGAGATTTTTAAGGAAGGTGCCCTGGGACAGCTGGAATGTCAGCACAGTTCCCCAAAACAATTTATTTGTGTTAAACTGAGCATCTCCTTTATGATTTAATGGGATTTTTTGGGGATGCAGCTGCTGCTCCATCAGGGAGGCACAGACCAGCTGGTTCATTGCATTCTGCTGGAAATAATTGGGAATTCTTGGGAATACTCTATTCCTTCAGGAAGGGAACAGAGCAGGGGCTTGATAAAAGCTGGAATTGAACAAAAACGAGCTTTTTTTCCCAACCTTGGACAGTCAGGAATGTTGTAAAACCTCTGTAGGATCATGAGCATCACTGAGGTAAAATGGGATTTACACTGGGAATGCCAGAATATTCCAATTAAAAATACAATGGAGCATGGAAAGGTGCTAATAAACCTCATTTCTTAATTGGAGGGATGCACTATTGGTTCCAGTGACATGGAAAAAGTTGTTCTGCCCAATCCAGGGAGGTTTAACGAGGATGTTGTGCTAAAACTGGACTTTAGGGAAGTTCTCATCTTCATTCCCAGCTCTTCTTCCCTTTCTTCCCATGGTGCCATCTCCACCTGGAGCTGCCAGGACCTTTGTGATCATCCAGTGCCACCCCAGCCATGGCAGGGACACCTCCCACTGTCCCCAGTGTTCCAAGCCCCAATGTCCAACCTGGCCTTGGGCACTGCCAGGGATCCAGGGGCAGCCACAGCTGCTCTGGGAATTCCATCCCAGCCAGGAATTCCCAATTCCCAATATCCCATCCATCCCTGCCCTCTGTTAGTGTCCCATTCCCTGTGTCCTGTCCCTCCATCCCTTGTCCCCAGCCCCTCTCCAGCTCTCCTGGATCCCTTCAGGCTCTGGAATGTGCTGGAAGCTCTCCCTGGATCCTTCCCTTCTCCAGGGGAACATTCCCAGCTCTCCCAGCCTGGCTCCAGCCCTGCAGCAGCTCTGGGGGCTCCTCTGGATCTCTCCAGGACTTTCCTGTGCTGAGGGAGGAGCTGGATGAGCAGAGTTTGGAGTTTGCTCTGTTGAAGGTGTGGTGGGTGTTGGTGTCCAGGCTCAGCAGGTCCTTGGTCAGAGGGGTCACTCAGAGCTGGGCTGGGTCCTGCTGCTCATTTCCCTTGGATGTTCCCATCAGACCTTGGGGACATGATGGAAATGTGACCCTGTCCCCAGGGAAGCCCAGGGATGGTCCATGAGCAGATGTTGGCCACCAGAGCCAGGGCCACAGAACATGGAATGTCTCCAGTCAGGAGGGATCTGTGGGAATCACCCAGCCCACTCCCTGCTCCTTGCTGGGTTATCTCAAACTGCCCTGGAGAGCAGGGCAGGGACAGCAGGAGCTGCTGCTGGGACACTCATCCATCACCATGGAGCTCTTGGCCCAAAATTCCACCAAAATTCCACCAAAAATCAAACACTGAGCAGAGGAAATATATGGAAAGCACCACAAAAACCCCAGAACTTTCCTTCAAGAGACCTTTTTTTGGTGGTTTGTTGTGAATGATGTATGATTTATGTATGATTTGTATGATTTCTGTGCTTCTTGGCTGTTTGGGGTGGTTTTGGGAGCAGCTGGAATTCTGACCCTGCTGGTGGCTTTTCCACAGGAGGTTTATCGCATCCCCAAGAAGAGCCAAGCAGAAAAGGAAAACAGTGGTGAGTCCTCACCTTTTCCCAGGTTTTCCTCTGCTCCCATGAAACTGCTTCATTTTCCCAGTTTGGAATGTCAAAGGATGTTCTGCCTCCACAGCTCCTCCTCCTGGGCATAGGGAGGATAATCTGAGCAGTGGGTGGGGGGAGAGGGGCCCTGAGGGTGATATGGAACAACCTAGAATTAAAATCGTGGAATTGGAGAGCTTGGAAAGGCCCTCCAAGATTGAGTCCAACCATCCCCAGCATGGCCAAGGCCACCCCTGATCCATATCCCCAAGAGTCACATCCACAGGGCTTTTAAATCCTTCCAGGGATGGGGACTCCAGCACTGCCTTATTCCTTTCCAGCCTTTTCCATGAGAAACATTCCCAATATCCAACCTGAACGTCCCCTGCACAACTTGAGGCTGTTTCTAAGAGAGGGGAGCTGTTAATACTCAAATGATAAAAATTCCCTCCTTTTTTTCCTCTGTTTTCCCAACAGCTGATCGTGGGAGGGATCAGACCCCCACTCCCAAAAACCCCATCCTGAGCCGAGAGCGGGACCCGGAGCGGCAGAGCCAGAGCAAGGAGAGGAAGAGGAGGAGAGATTCCCTGTCCCCTCCATCCTCAGCCTATGAGAGGGGCACCAAGAGGCCAGAGGACAGGCAAGTGGTGGCAGGGAGCTGCCATATTCCTGGGTAAAATCTCCAGGAAGAACCATCCTGGAATTTTCCAGGGCTGGGGAAGGGTTTTCTCCTGGAGGAATCCTGGTGGGAGTTGGCACGTTCTTCTCTGGGATAAGCTGCACCTCCATCTTCAGGTGTGGTTTGGGAATGAGGTGGGAGATGAGGGAAGCCCTGCCAGGTCCTGCACAGAAATTAGGGATCATGGAATTGGATTGGAAGAACCTTAAAGCCCATCCAGTCCCACCCTGTGCAATGGGCACTTCTACTGTTCCAGGGTGCTCCAAGCCCTGTCCAGCCTGGCCTGGGACCCTGCCAGGGATGGGGAATCCAGGAATTCCAAGATGCAGCTCTCATAATGCAAATAAGTTCCAAACCCATTCCCTTCTGCTCCACTTCTTCCCACTGTGCTGGGAATGATTCTGAGCTTGGAGCAATCCATGCCCAGTGCCCAAACCAGGATTTCTGACTCCAAAACTTCCTTGGTTAAGTAGTTATTCCCTAAAAATGCCTGTAAGGACAGCAGTCCAGGTGAGTGTGATCCCAGCAGGCTGGTGCCAGGTCTCCTCCTTCCCTTGGGAATGGTGGCATCATTGCCACAGCTGAGCATGCAACTCCTAATGAAGAGAAGGAAAATATTCCGTGTCTTGCAGTTCAGAGAGAATGGAGATCATGTTAAAGGCAGCAAAATACCATGGAATTTCCTCTAAAGAAGCCACTTCTCTGTTGTCCCTCTCAAAGCCACCCCATAATTAGGGAACAATTGGTGCCGAGTCAGCCAGACGAGGAAACCTCGCGTTGAGCTGAGCTGGGAAAGTTGGAAACATCTGGATAAAAAATACAGATGTAAATCTATCCCTCTGTAACGAGGCTGGAAACATCCCCAGGAAGTAAATCCTGGGTTTTGGGGGTTGTTTTAAACAGAACAAGCATTTTTTGGGTGAGGAGTTGCTGCCCTGTGCTGTGTCCATGTCAGTGAAGGACCAAGTTCCTTCTCTGGGAATCTTCTCCCCCCTCTTGAGTATCCCTCTTTGTCATCCCAAGGATTTAATAAGGAAAATAACCAAATAGATGGAGAAAGGAACACTAAACCCTCACTTTCCTTCTTCCCACTCCCTCCATGGCAGCTGCTTCTCTTCCAAACTCTCCAGGCAGTGCCAGGAAAGACTTTAATTAGGGAAATCAAACTCCTCTGGGGCAATGAGGTTCCCATTAACGGATCCTGCAGCTCCTCTGGGAATGCCAGGAAACAGCTCCAGCAGATCTGTTGGTAGCAATGTGCTTTTGATATGTAAATGGATCCCAGGAACAGAGAATATATGGAGAATATCCTGGATGCTTTGTAGAATCCATTATATTAAGGCTGCAAAGCATTTTTCCTTGTAATCCCTGTTTTACCACACTCGTAACGTCTGGAAATATCCACCTTTGATCTGAAATTTTCCTTGGCTGGGCTTTGATCAAAGTCCTTAGGCTTTTTTTTTTTTTCCCCTCCTCCCTTAATTCCCTGGAAAAATCCCTCCAGCTGCTGTGCATTTTGGGATGAAAACTCTTAAGGAATTAAAAAAACCCATCCACACCATTATTTTTTGAAGCTGAGGCTGCGGTCTGGGAACGAGCAGAATTCCAAACAGGAATGTGCTGCTTGTGATTCCCTTGTTTTTTGCTGTGTCTGCAGCTCCCATGTGGATTTTCTAGATTAGAAAAATGGAATTCTCACCCCAGCACTGGAATTTGGGGGGGAAGGTGCTGCATTGTGAGTTTCTCCTGTTTGGGAGCCTCTTCCAAATTCCTTGTTTGTCCTGCTTTGGGAAAACATGGCAGAGTGGTTTTTTTTTTGGGATACCCTGCAGACTGTGACCTTTCCATGGGTTCTTTTGGAAATGTTCCCTCCCTCTCCAGGTATCCTAGAGCAGCTCCTCTGGACACCTTCTGTGGCATCCTGGTATCTCCATCAGCACCAGGTTCCTTGCACCTCCTGGGGCCTGAAGGGCCATGAGAGCTGCTGAGGGACCACCAGAGGTGCTGAGGGACCTCCAAAAGAGTCTTAGCGGGGAAGGGGCTGCCAGTGGGACCCTCAGAGCAGGTTTCCCCCATGGCCCTGGATGAGGGGCTGGTTCTCACCTTGTGCAGCTGTGACACTGTTTGGAAAGAAGCTGCCTTTTTATGCTTCTCCTTCTGGCTGATGTTGGCCATTCCATTGGGATTGCTCATCCTCTGCCCTGGCTCCCTGTGGATGAGCAGGACCAGTGGGTGTTTCTCTTGAGTTGGTCAAACAGCTGGAAAAAAGGGAATGCTTTTAGGAATTCATGCTGCTGTTGGACATCCCAGGTTTACCACTGACCCTTTTGCTGCTGCAGCTGCCTGAGGCCTCACAGCCTCTTTCCCTGTTCCCTCTGTCCCAGGTACGACACCCCAGCATCTTCCAAGAAGAAAGTCCGGCCCAAGGACCGCAACAAGCTTTCCACGGAGGAGCGCCGGAAGCTCTTCGAGCAGGAGGTGGCCCAGAGGGAAGCCCAGAAACAACAGCAGCAGCTCCAAAACCTGGGAATGACATCCCCCCTTCCCTACGACTCCATGGGCTACGGAGCATCCCACCACAGCTTCATTGGCTACCCACCAGGCTACCCCATGCAGGCCTACGTGGATCCCAGCAACCCCAACGCCGGCAAGGTGCTGCTGCCCACGCCCAGCATGGACTCCATGTGCTCTCCGGCGGGATACGAGCATTCCCAGACTCTGGTGGGGCACGCGGTGGAGCCGGCGCTGAGCGCGGCGCAGCCGGTGCCCGTGGTGCAGCACGTGGCCACCAGCACCATGGAGGTGGCCACCCCGCAGTACGTGGCGCAGGGCGACGCTGTGGTGCACCAGGAGCCCAGCGTGGCCACCGTGCTGCCCGTGGCCACGGCCGGGGCGGTGCAGAGCCAGAGCTATGGCGTGTGGGACTCCAGCCAGCAGCCCGTGGCTGTGCAGCAGCCCTATTCCCCTGCCCAGTCCCAACCTGCCATCTACTACCAGGGCCAGACCTGCCAGACCGTCTACGGAGTCACCTCGCCCTACTCGCAGAGCACCCCGCCCATCGTGCAGGTAATGCCACCTGGGAACACCCAGGGAACCCACAGTTACTCACTCCCTGGTACTTCTCTTACTGGAGCATCTTCTCAGCTCTTCTCAGAGAAATTCCTGCCCAAAAGCAGGAGAAAAGCACGTTCCGGGGTGTTTTCTGTCTACAAATGGCAGAAATTGGAGAATCCTGGAATCCTGGAATGTGGGGTTGGAAGGAATCTTAAAAAAAATCAAATGCCACTCACTGCCATGGGCAGGGACACCTTCCACTGTGCCAGGCTGCTCCAAGCCCTGTCCAGCCTGGCCTTGGACATTCCAAGGGACGGGAGATACTGAACACATCCAGGGATGGGGAATACTGAACATATCCAGGGGTGGGGAATATTGAACATATCCAGGGGTGGGGAATACTGAGCACATCCAGGGATGGGGAATACTGAGCACATCCAGGGATGGGAGATACTGAACATATCCAGGGGTGGGGAATATTGAACATATCCAGGGATGGGGAATGTTGAACATATCCAGGGATGAGGAATACTGAGCACATCCAGGAATGGGGAATACTGAACACATCCAGGGATGGGGAATACTGAACACGTGCAGGAGTGGGGAATATTGAACACGTGCAGGAGTGGGGAATATTGAACACATCCAGGAATGAGGAATATTGAACATATCCAGGGATGAGGAATACTGAACACATCCAGGAATGGGGAATACTGAACACATCCAGGGATGATGGTTCCATAGTTTTTGGGGCCAATCAGGAATTTGCAACTTGCAGGAATATTTTTGGGTTTTTGACTGTTGAAGGGAGATTAGTGGATAAAAGCTGAGTAAAACATGGATGTGGGAGCTCAACTTCCACTGGTTTTTGGAAGTAGAGTCTGGAGCTACCAGAATTAATTATATTACAAAAATCTAAGGATAATATTAAGAAGGAATTCCTGTCTGGGAGGGTTGGGAGAGGCTGGGATGGAATTCCCAGAGAAGCTGTGGCTGCCCCTGGATCCCTGGAGGATCCCTGGAGGTGTCCCAGGCCAGGCTGGTGCTTGGAGCACTGTGGTCTGGTGGAAGCTGCTCTCCTGCAGTAAAGGATTTTTTGGGGGGGGAAAAGCAGCTGAGTGTGATTCCCTGATTTCCCTGTTCCAGAGCTATGCCCAGCCAGGTCTCCAGTACATCCAGGGCCAGCAGATCTACACAGCTCATCCACAGGGAGTCATTGTGCAGCCACCCACAGCTGTCACCACCATCGTGGCAGCCGGGCAGCCCCAGCCCATCCAGCAGGTGAGGATCCAGAGGGATGGGAAGGGTTTTCCCATGGGATAAAAACTGCCAGGGCACCTTTTGTGATCCCTCACTACTTCATCCCTTCTGTGCTGTTTGCAGCAAGAGCTGGTGGTCAGCAACAACCTCCTGGATCTGCCTCCACCTTCCCCTCCCAAACCCAAAACCATCGTCCTCCCTCCCAACTGGAAAACAGCCCGGGATCCGGAGGGGAAGATCTACTACTACCACGTGGTCACCAGGTGGGTGTGGGCGTGGCTGTCCCCTGTCCCCAGGTGCCACAGCCACAGGGCTTTGAGGTCCCTCTGGGATGGGCACTCCACCCTTTCCATGAAGGAGTTTTCCCAGTCTCCAACCTGAACATTCCTCTTGTTCCCTCTTGTCCTGTCGCTTGTTTTTTGGAACCAGAGTCCAGCTCCCACCTCCATGGGAGGAAACACGATTTTCCCAATGTTTTTCCTACACCTTTCCCATCGATTTTGGAAAAAAACCCCAGGTTTTGGATCAATCCCTATGAATTTACCTGAAATTATAATGACTTTTAAGCTTCTAAAAAGGACTTTTAAAAAATTTCCAATTCCATGGGAGGTATGGATGGGAATTCACCTCTGAAGGGATAAGCAGGAAGATTTTCTTCCATATCTATTTCCTGCTGTCAGTTCTTCCTGGCACACAATTCCTTGCATCCATGAATCTTTTCCATTTCCATTTTGGATTCCTCCCTGACACACAGCAGAGCAGGAGACCCTCAAACACCTGGAATTCAAACCAGTGGAGCAGGAATTGGTGAATTGTGTTGTTTGGAAGTGTCAGGATGGGATGAGGAGACCCAAGGGAGCCTTGGTGGAGGCTGAAGCTTCCCTGGGCTCTGCTGGGATGTTCCCACCTTTCCATGCTGGAAATCCCATCCTGGTGACAATTCCACAGTGTCACCATGGTAGAAAATGGTGCAGATTCCCATTTTTCAGTTCTTCCTGCTTGGATTTAACTTTCTCCAACTTAGAAACCTTCAAGTTAAGAGCAAAGCCGTGAATTTCTCATGTCAGGAATTCTGATGGCTGATGGATGTCCCAGCTGATGGGATCCTCCATGAGCAGGTCCCAGTTTCTCTGAGGAGGTGACAATTTCCTGTTTTCCTTCCTGCAGACAAACCCAGTGGGATCCTCCAACCTGGGACAGCCCTGGGGACGACGCCAGCCTGGAGCACGAGGCTGAGATGGACCTGGGCACCCCCACGTATGATGAGAACCCCATGAAGGTGAGGGAGACAAATCCTTGGGATGGACCATGGGGTGGGAGGTCAGTGTGGAGCTGGGAGGTGGCAGAGGGACAGAAGTGACCCCAGATCCTTTGGAGTGGCTCCACTGGACACTGGACTTCCCTGAAGTTCTGCCCTGTGTGTGGAGCTGGCCAGAAAAATGGGAATGTGGTGGAATAACATTGGAAAATAACAAACTAAGGGTGTAGCTCAGGAGCCTTTCCCATACCTGATTCCTTAGAAAGATGGAGAAAATCCATGGGAAGAAAGGAATAATTCTCCCACTGCTCTGGTGCTCCCACATTCCTGGGATTTTCCTGGAGCTGTTGTCTCCATCCTGCAGCACCCAGGAACATCCCACGTGGCTGCTGTTGCCTTTTCATGTGCTGCCAGCACCCCAAGGGTTAATCCCATTCCCAGAATGCCTCTGAGTGCTCCTGCCAGGATTCCTGGCGAGTTCACTCCAATGAAATTACAAACAAATATCTCCCTGGAAAAAAGTTAATTGGAAAATGAGCTCAGAGCTGGCACTCCCTGCTCAGCCAGGGGGCTGCTGCTTCCACACAGGAATCCAGAGAAGCCTTTTCAAGGATTTTTACCCCTGGAACAGTGTCACATTTATCCCATGACATTCCCTGATATTCCAGGATCTTGGGGTTACAAATATTCTTTACAGATATTTGCAAATACTGGGGTTGCAGATATTGGGATTGAGCAAGAAAATGTGAATTAGAAGCTCTGAAGGGAGATTTGAAGCTGGAGTAGCTGGGAAATGCATCCCTGTGGAGGGATGAGCTGCTCAGTGGTGGAGAGCAGCTTGGAGATGTTTGGGAACATCCCTGGGATGGGAAGAGGTGCTGAGGAGGAGGTTGGGATTTTCTGAGCAAGGAAATAGAGCTGTGCTGGTGCTTTCCAGCTTGGGAGCTGTTTTCTTGTGGGATTTTGGGGGTCTTTGTGCTGCCTGCACAGCAGAGGGAGCAGCAAGGAAAGGCATTTCCATAAATGTGGGCTTTTATCCCATAAATTGGGGTAAAGAGGAGCCCTCCAAGGGCTTCACCTCAGGCTGGCCATGAACCAGCTGCTCCTTCCAGGTTTTGTTGCTCACTCCAAACCCAAAATCCCTGAATTTCCCTGAATCCACGAGTTCCTCATCCCTCAGTGAGCCATGACTCTGGCTGACCTCAGGCTGAGCTGGTTCCTGCTCACTCCAGAGCTTTGATTCCTTTTCTTCTGGGCCAGGATGGCTGCAAGGTCAAGTTTTTCCTGGCACTGAATTCCCATGGTCACAGCTCCTGCCTCTGATGCTTCCACCCTGGAATTACAGCCACATTCCTTGGATTTTTTACCCTCCTCCCCACCCCACACCTTTCCCAGATGGATTAAACCCACTCAGGAGGGATTAAACCCACTGGCACCATCCAGCAGCTGCTGCTGCTATTCCCAGTGTTCCTGGGCTGTGGGGGAGGATTTTGATGGAAAGGCACAAGAGGAGTGAGAAGCCAGGATCACTATTCCCTTTAAAGCACACTTGAAATCTTGTTTTTCCCTTGGAAAAATGGCTTTCCTGAGGGAGGAAGGCCAGCAGGGACACTGGGCTGGATGCTGAAGGTTTTGCATCCTTTTAGATGGAAAATTTGGATTTGGGGTGAGTTTGTCTCTGCCCATTGGTTCTTCATGGAAAGGTTGGTGTCAATGGAGCAGATCCCAGCTGCTGGAAAAGAGAATCCCACTCAGGCTCCTCCAGGTTTCCCCAAACATTTGGCTTCTTGATCCCATCCCAGGCTTTGTGGCTTCTCCATTCCCATCTCCTCCAGAGGCTGGAAAATAGGGACACACCATTCTGGGGATATTCCTGTGTTAGTTTTCCTGGCAGCCTTTGGATTATGGGATTTCACTTTGGAGGGGTGAGGGAGGAAGGCCTTGATAAGGAGATTTTGATCTTAAAATAAATTTAAAATGGAATTTTAGCCTAAAATTAGGAAGAATTCTCTGAGGAGGAATTGGCACCTTGGCACAAGGAGGAGCTTGGAAATTGAGTTTTCATTTCTCCTCCTCATCTTTCCCTGCCAATTTTAACACCAATTTTTGCCCTCATCCCACATGGAGAGGGGATGGATGGGGAAAGGTCTGGGGCAGAGAAGGGTTTGGGGATGGAGAAAGGATTGGAGTAGAAGGATTGGGTGAAGGAGAAGGATTTTGGGGTGGAGAAGGGATTGGTGGAGGAAGGTTTGGTGATGAAGAAGGGATTCATCATGGAGAAGGGTTTGGGGATGGAGAAGAGTTAAGTGATGGAGAAGGATTTTGGGGGGTAGGGAAGGATTTCATGATGGAGAAGGAATTCGGGGTGGAGAAGAATTTGGTGGGGAAAGGTTTGGGGATGGAGAAGGATTTTGGGGTGGAAGAGAATTTGGAGGTGGAGAAGGATTTGGGGTGGTAGAAGGGTTTGGGAATGACAAAGGGTTTGAGAATGATGGGTTTTGGAAGGGTTTGGGAATGACAAAGGGTTTGGGAATGATGAAGGGTTGGGAAGTGTTCAGGAATGACTAGGGGTTTGAGAATCATGAGGGGTTTGGGAATGATGAGGGCTTTGGGAAGTGTTTGGGAATGATGAGGAGTGTAGGAAGGGTTTGGGAATGAGAAGGGCTTTGGGAATGGGGAGAGATTTGGGAATGATGAGGGCTTTGGGAAGTGTTTGGGAATGATGAGGAGTTTGGGAAGGATTTTGGGAATGACAAGGGCTTTGGGAATGGTGAGGGATTTGAGAATTATGAGGGATTTGGGAATGGTGAGGGATTTGCCATGGAGCACTGCAGGGTTTGGTGCCTGAGCCATCCTGAGCCATCTGCTCCCCATTCTCAGCCTTTTGAAGTGGCAGCCGAGCCTGGGGCCGGAGCTTTGATGTCCCTGCTCGGCCAAGCCTCGGCCATAAAACCTCCCTGGCCCGGCTGATTTACACCCTTCCCTTTGCTCCCGGGATTTTGCAGCTCTGCCCTCCAGCCAGGCACATTTGTAGGGATTGAAAGGGATTTTTTTTTCAGTGTTAAATACTTCTAAAAAGTGGGATTTTTTTAATTAAAAGAAATATTGGGACATCATCAAAGAGCAGAAGGAGAAGGGAAACCTCCCCCAGCTTTCCAAACCTTTAACAAATCCTTTTGCTCTTCCTGTCCTTACAATCCAAGTTGGGATGACCTGGATCCCAAAAAACGGTGTTGGTGCAGGGATGCTGCTTTTCCCTTCTTAGGCTCCAAGGAGATCACAGAATTTGGGATGGGAGTGTGTGGGAGGAGGGTGTGGATCCAGCATGAAGGGATGGGCCCTGGGATGCAGCTGGAGTGGATTCTACTCCGTTAGTAAATCAGGGATCAGTACTCAGGGAAGCAGCCAGAAATACAGAGAAAATTCCTTTTCTCTTGCCTGTAGCTAAAGATAATCCATGTGAATGCTTGTGGGGGGCCCCAGCCCTCCTGGGGAATTCGAATTCCTGAAGGAAAATCCACCACCACAGGACTTATTCCCACTATGGACCAGCCTGACTGCCCCAGGACCCACTCCTGCTCTTTTTCCAGCTTTTTTTTCCCAAAGCAAACAAGAGCAAGGAGTGGTCCCTGTGCCTCCCAGCCCAGGAGTGTGCTGGGAATTGTGCCAGGATTGGGCTGGGAAATGTGTTGGGACCAAGCTGGGGAGTGCCAGGAGCAAGGCTGGGAAATGCTGGGACTGTGCTGGGATCAGAGTGGGAATTGTGCCTGGATTGGGATGGGGAGCTCACAGGAACTGGGCTGGGAAATGCCTGCTTTGGGGTGTGGAGCATTCCAGGACTGGGCTGGGAAGCTCACCAGGAATGAGCTGGGAAGTGTGCCTGGATGGGGCTGGGATTGGGCTGGCAAGTTCACCAGGACTGAACTGGGGAATGCACCAGGCCTGGGCAGGGAAGTTTGCTGGGATAAGGCTGGGAAGAGCACCAGGAGTGGGCTGGGAAGCTCATGGGACCAGGCTGGGAAATGGCTGGTTTGGGGTGGGGGTGTGCTGGCATTGATCTGGGAACTGTACCTGGATCAGACTGGAAATTTGCTGGCCTTGGGCTGGGAAGGGCATTGGGAATGGGTTGAGGAGTGCACTGGAGTGGGCCTGGAAGCTCAGCAGAGTTGGGCTCAGCAACTGATTGGGATCAGGCTGGGAAGATCTGGATTGGACTGGAGAGTGTGCTGGCACTGGGCTGGGAATGTCCCTGGGAGTGGGCTGGGATGTCCCTGGGAGTGGGCTGGGAGCCACCAGGCTGTGGGACAGGAGCACTGTCCCCAAGGGAAGCGTTGCCATCCCCGTGTTCCCCTCTCCAGTCTTCCAAGAAGCCCAAGACGGCCGAAGCAGACACGTCCAGTGAGCTGGCCAAGAAAAGCAAGGAGGTGTTCAGGAAAGAGGTGAGGGGATGGGATAATGGGAGGGGATAATGGGATAATGGGATGATGGATGGGATAATGGGATAATGGGATAATGGGATGGGATGGGATGGGATGGGATGGGATGGGATGGGATGGGATGGGATGGGTTTATGGGATGGGATGGGATAATGGGATGGGATGGGATGGGATGGGATGGGATGGGATGGGATGGGATGGGATGGGATGGGATGGGATGGGATGGGATGGGATGGGATGGGATGGGATGGGATGGGATGGGATGGGATGGGATGGGATGGGATGGGATGGGAGCAGGGAGCTGGATCCAGTGTGTCTCCCACAGATGTCCCAGTTCATCGTGCAGTGCCTGAATCCCTACCGGAAACCCGACTGCAAGGTGGGGCGGATCACCACCACCGAGGACTTCAAACACCTGGCACGCAAGGTGGGAGTGTGGGGCACAGGGACATGGGGGCACAGGGACATGGGGACACAGGGACACGGGCATGGGGGGACATGGGGGCACAGGGACATGGGCTACAAGGACTTGGGAAGGTGGGGACAGGGAGAGACACAGGGACATGGTCACACACAGGGTACGGGGACAAAGGATGTGGGGACATGGAGGGTACAGGGACATGGGGATGTGGGACATGGGAACATGGATACAGGGACACAGGATGTGGGGACATAGGGACACTGGGTACAGAGACATGAGGATATGGCACATGGGAACATGGATGCAACAGGATGGGGGGACATGGAGGGTACGGGGACATGGGGATGTGGGACATTGGGACATAGGAACATGGATACAAGGACATGAGGACACAGGGATGAGGGGACATAGGGACAGTGGGTACAGGGACATGAGGATATGGCACATGGGAACATGGATACAGGGACATGGGGACATAGGGACACTGGGTACAGGGACATGGGGATGTGGGAACATAGGAACACAGGGATGCTGAAACATGAGGACACAGGGACATGGAATGTGGGATTGGGGACATGGAGAGTGCAGGTTCATTGGAATGTGGCAAGTGGGGACATGGGGTACAGGGACATGAAAATGTGGGGGACATGGAGGATAGAAGGATATGGGGACACAGGGATGTGGGGTTCAAGGAGTTGGGAACTTGGGGATGCAGGGGGATGTGGGACATGGGGACACAGGGACATGAGGACATGGGAGGTACAGGGACAGTGGGGTGTGGGGACAAAGGGATAGCCCAGGAAATGGGATTGTGTCACTCCAGCTGCCTCCAGCTCCTTGGAGGATGAGGGAAGGGAAGGAGAAATAGTGGGAGGATATTGGGAGAACAGTAGGAAATATTTAGGGAATATTTGGGGAATAACAGGGAACATTTAGGCAATAATAGTGAATAATTGGGGAATAATGGATAAATAATATGGAGGAATAATAGGAAATATGTAGGGAATATTTGGGGAATAATAGAAAATATTTGGGGAATATCTGGGCAAAACCAGAATAACTTAGGGGATATTTTGGAATAATAGGAAATATTTGGGGAATAATTGCAAATATTGGCACAATACCAAATATTTAGGGAATATTTGGGAAACAATAGCAAATTGAATATTGGGAATTATTTGAGGAATATCTGGGAAGTAATAGAAAAAATAATGTAGGGAGTAATAGGGAATATTTGGGAATAATAGGAAATATTTGGGGAGTAATAGGAAAATAGCTTGGGAGTGTGTGGAAAAGAATAGCAGATATTGGGAGAACAGTAAATATTTAGGGAATATTTGGGGAATATTTTGGGAATAACAGCAAAGATTTGGGCAATAATATGACAGCAGCTCAGGGAATATTTGGGGAAGAACGGGGAATATTTGGGAAGTAACAGGAAAATAGCTTGGGGAATGTTTGGAAAATACAGCAGATATTTGGGGAACAATACCAAATATTTCAGAAATATTTGAGGAATATTTTGGGAAATATGGGGAATATTTGGGAAATATTTGAGGAATATTTGAGGAGTAATACAACAATAGCTTGGGCAATATCTGGAAATAACAGAGAATATTTAGGGAGTAATAGGAAAGTAGCTTGGGAACGTTGGGAAGAAAACAGCAGAAATTGAGGGAACACTAACAAATATTTAGGGACTATTTGGGGACTATTTGGTGAATATTTAGAGTATATTTGAGGAATATTTGGGGAATATTTGGGGAATAATATAACAATAGCTTGGGCAATGTTTGGAAAATAACAGCAAATACTGGGGGAACACTACCAAATATTTAGGGAATATTTAGGCAATATTTAGAGAGTATTTGAGGAATGTTTAGGCAATATTTAGGGAATATTTGAGGAATATTTAAGGAATATTTAGACAATATTTTGGGAATATTTGAGGAATATTTGGGGAATATTTGAGAAATATTTGGGGAGTAATATAACAATAGCTTGGGCAGTGTTTGGAAAATAACAGCAGATCTTGAGGGAACACTACTACATATTTAGGGAATATTTAGGGAATATTTAGGCAATATTTAGGGAATATTTGAGGATTATTTAGGCAATGTTTAGGAAATATTTGAGGAGTATTTAGGCAATATTTAGGGAATATTTGAGGAATACTTTAGGAATATTTAGGGAATATTTGAGGAGTATTTGGGGAATATTTGAGGAATATTTCGGGAATATTTGACAAATATTTCGGGAATATATGAGGAATATTTGGGGAGTAATATAACAATAGCTTTGGCAATATTTGGAAAATAAAAGCAGATACTGAGGGAACACTACCACATATTAAGGGAATATTTAGGCAATATTTAGGGAATATTTGACGAATATTTGAGGAATATTTAGGCAATATTTAGGGAATATTTGAGGAATATTTGGGGAGTAATATAACAATAGCTTTGGCAATATTTGGAAAATAAAAGCAGATACTGAGGGAACACTACCACATATTTAGGGAATATTTAGGGAATATTTAGGGAATAATATGACAGTGGCTCAGGGAATATCTGGAGATAAGAGGGAATATTTGGGAAGTTGGAGCACATTGGACTGACTCCTGGAATTCCCGTGGAATTCCCACAGCTGACCCACGGCGTGATGAACAAGGAGCTCAAGTACTGCAAGAACCCCGAGGACCTGGAGTGCAACGAGAACGTCAAACACAAAACCAAGGAGTACATCAAGAAGTACATGCAGAAATTCGGGATCCTCTACAAGCCCAAAGAGGACACGGAGCTGGAATAGCCCCTGGAATAACCCCCCAATCCCAGCGGGACTCGCCCTTCCGAGCCACCAACCTGTGAATTTATTATTATTATTATTAATTATTATTATTATGACGATGATGGATTTTTTTTGGGTTTTTTTTAAGGAAAAACAAACTTGGTTCCCGTCGCTGAGGATGAGCCAGGCTTTCCCAAGCCTGCCTTTCCTGATCCAGGCTTTCCCAAGCCAGGCTCTCCCAGCACTGCTCCCAAGCTCTGTATTATATTTTAACCTATATGTGAATATATTGATAATAATTTGCTTTTTTTTTTCTCCCGTTGCTTTCAGCCCCAAACGTGCCGATCCCACGGGAACGTTTGGGAGGAGACTTTGGGGGTTATTCCCGGATTTTTTTTTTTTTTTGGTTGTTTCCTTGGTTTTTCCTTTTGGTTCTGCGAGGTTTCCTCCTGTTTTCCCTGTAAATACTGCGGATTTCTGGCCATGTTGATAAGATTGATTTTACTGCTTTGAGCATTTTACTTTATCCAATTTTTACGGAACTTTTTATGTAAAAAAAAAAGAGCAAAAAAAGAGAAATAAAAAATCAAAAGAAAAAAAAAACAACAACCCAAAACAACCCTGAACCCCAAAATCAACACAAGGGGGACCTGGCTTGGGATGTCCCCTCTGCTTTGGTGACCTCCTGTCACCCTCAGCATTCCTGGAAATCTGGACCCCTGGGAAGGGAAGTTTGGGGTGATCTGAGAGCATTTTGGGGTTAAAAATGGCTTTTTCTGTCCCCAGTGCCACCTGCCTTGGGGTCTTTATGGTGTCCCCTCCTTCTCCTAGGGCCACCCACGCCTGGGGTGGGTCTGGGGTGGGTGTGGGACACACAGACACATCCCAGGACACACCTGGGGACACGTGGATGCCCAAGGACACGAATCCCAGGGACACATGAGGGGTCCCATCCTTGGGACGTGGCCCTGGGGAAATCTGGGACACCTGGGGACACCCAGCCCAGGGATGCAGGGACACCCAAGGACACACCTTGGGGACAAAGGGACACCTGGGGACGCTTGGGATACATCCTAGGGACACACAAACAGCTGAGGACACAAATCCTGGTGACACACAGACACCTGAAGGGACTCATGGACAGCTGGGGACACTTGGGACACCCGAGGGGGCACATCCCAAGGACACATGGACACATCCCAGGGACACATGGACACCTGGGAATACTTGAACACCTGAAGGGACACATCCCAGGGACATGCATGGACACACGGACACCCGAGGACACAAACCCTGGTGGCACCAGTGACATGTTTAATGCCCCCACCCAAGGACCAGCCACCAAAAGTCCCTTGTCCCACCCCCCCAGAATCCCTAAAAAAATACAAAACCCACGTAAAAAACCCCCAGGAATCCATGGGGAAGCGGGAGAGCCACCGGGGTGTCACACGGCCGAGGTGACATCCCCCGGTGTCACAGGGCGGACGGAGGTGACATCACACGGTGTCACACGGCCGAGGTGACATCCCCCAGGTGCCACAGGGCGGAGGTGACATCCCCCGGTGTCACACGGTGGCGGTGACATCCCCGGTGTCACAGGGCGGAGGTGACATCCCCCGGTGTCACACGGTGGCGGTGACATCCCCGGTGTCACAGGGCGGAGGTGACATCCCCCGGTGTCACAGGGCCGAGGTGACATCCCCGGTGTCACACGGTGGAGGTGACATCCCCTGGTGTCACACGGTGGAGGTGACATCCCCCGGTGTCACAGGGCAGAGGTGACATCCCCCGGTGTCACAGGGCGGAGGTGACATCCCCCGGTATCACAGGGCCGAGGTGACATCCCCCGGTGTCACACGGTGGAGGTGACATCCCCCGGTGTCACAGGGCCGAGGTGACATCCCCCGGTGTCACAGGGTGGAGGTGACATCCCCCGGTGTCACACGGTGGCGGTGACATCCCCGGTGTCACACGGTGGAGGTGACATCCCCTGGTGTCACAGGGCGGAGGTGACATCCCCCGGTGTCACACGGTGGCGGTGACATCCCCGGTGTCACACGGTGGAGGTGACATCCCCTGGTGCCACAGGGCGGAGGTGACATCCCCCGGTGTCACACGGTGGCGGTGACATCCCCCGGTGTCACAGGGCGGAGGTGACATCCCCGGTGTCACACGGCCGAGGTGACATCCCCCAGTGTCACAGGGCGGAGGTGACATCCCCGGTGTCACACGGCCGAGGTGACATCCCCCGGTGTCACACGGCCGAGGTGACATCCCCCGGTGTCACAGGGCCGAGGTGACATCCCCGGTGTCACACGGCCGAGGTGACATCTCCCGGTGTCCCGGGCGCTCCCAGCTGCAGGAGCCGCTCCAGCTCCGCCGGCTCCTCCTGGCGCCGCGGGGACCCCGGGACCCCCGCGGGACCCTCGGGGGGCTCTGCGGGGAGGGACGGGGTCAGCACCCCGGAATTCCACAGCGGGAGGGACGGACCGAGGGATGGGGGCGGCTCCCGACCCCATCCAGGGCTCCCTGATCCCACTGGGGGCTTCCCGACCCCATCCAAGTGCTCCCTAATCCCGTTTAGGGGCTTCCCGACCTCTCTGGGTGCTTCCCGATCCCGTCTGGATGCTCCCGAAACGCACCCCGTGCTCCCCGACCCCATCCAAGTGCTCTGTGATCCCATCCCCATCCCCATTACCCCATCCCAACCCATCCCCTTATCCCATCCCATCCCATCCCATCCCATCCCATCCCATCCCATCCCATCCCATCCCATCCCATCCCATCCCATCCCATCCCATCCCATCCCATCCCATCCCATCCCATCCCATTATCCCCTCCCATGCCATGCCATGCCAATATCACCAAACCGTGACCCTCCCCAGGTCTGTGTGTCCCCAAACCCCCCAGCTCAGGGTGTCCCCAAACACTCCCCACGTCTCGGTGTCCCCAAATTTCCCCCATGTCTCAGTGTCCCCAACCCACATGTCTGTGTGTCCCCAATCCCCCCATGTCTGTGTCCCCAATCCTCCCATGTCTGTGTGTCCCCGATCCCCCCATGTCTGTGTCCCCAAGCCCCCCCGTCTGTGTGTCCCCAAGCCCTCCATGTCTGCGTGTCCCAACCCCATGTCTGTGTGTCCCCAAGCTCCATGTCTGTGTGTCCCCAACCCCACGTCTCGGTGTCCCCAATCCCCCCATGTCCGTGTCCCCAATCCCCCCATGTCTGTGTCCCCAAGCCCCCCCTGTTTGTGTGTCCCCAAGCCCCCACGTCTGTGTCCCCAATCCCCCCCTGTCCGTGTCCCCAGTCCCCATGTCCGTGTCCCCAATCCCCCCATGTCTGCGTGTCCCCGATCCCCCCCTGTCCGTGTCCCCAGTCCCCATGTCTGTGTCCCCAATCCCCCTGTCCGTGTCCCCAGTCCCCATGTCCGTGTCCCCAGACCCCATGTCTGTGTCCCCAATCCCCCCCATGTCCGTGTCCCCAGTCCCCATGTCCGTGTCCCCACCGCCGCTCCCGCGCCGCTCCCGGGCCCGCGCTGGCTCCAGCCCGGCGCTGTCCCCGCCCAGGCCGCTGTCCCCCCGCAGCTTCTCGGCGTCCCCCGCGTCCCTCGCCTTGTCCAGCTGCCGCTTCTTCCTGCAGGTGTCCCAGCTGGGGGGACACCGGGGGGGTCACCGGGGGGTCCCCAAAGCCCCGCGTGTCCCCAAGCCCCCCCCGTGTCCCCAAAGCCCCGCGTGTCCCGCACTCACCACTTGAAGGCCACGTAGGCCACGAGCCCCACGACGAGCGCGGCCAGGAGGGCGCAGTACAGGGGGATGATGTCCCCGGGGGGCGGCTCGGGGGGAGCCCCCGACACCGGCGGCGTCACACGGGGGGGCCCCGACACCGCCGGGGTCCCCTCAGGGAGAGGAGCCGCGGCCTCGTCTGTGGGAACCCCCAAAATAAAGAAAAGGGGGGCGGATGTTGCAGGCCGTGCCTCGGTTTACCATTGGAGAGAGGTAAGGGGTGAGGGCCCCGGGTTGGGGACAGCTGAGGAGGTTTGGGGACAGCTGAGGAGGTTTGGGGACACCTCCGAGAGGGACACGGGGGGAAACTGAGGCAGAGTGAGGGGGAATGAGGGGGAAAGGGAAACTGAGGCACATGAGGGGGGATGAGGGGAAAAGGGAAACTGAGGCATGAGGGGAAACTGGGGCACAAAAAGGGAATGAGGGACAAAAGTGGAAATTGAGGCACAAAAATGGGGATGAGGGACAAAAGGGGAACAGGCACAAAAAGAGGGAATGAGGGGGAAAAGGGAAACTGAGGCAGAAAAGAGGGAACAGGATAAAATGGGAGAAAATGAGGCACAAAAGGGAATGAGGTGAAAAAGGAAACCGAGGCACAGTGAGGGGGAATGAAGGAAAAAGGGAAACTGAGGTGCAAAAAGGGAATGGGATTAAACGGGGGGAACTGAGGTACAAAAAAAGAACGAGGTGAAAAAGGGGAAATGAGGCACAAAAAGAGGGAATGTGGTGAAAAAGGCAAACTGAGGCACAATATGGGAAATAAAGGAATGACACAAGGAAAGAGACATGATGAAAGGAAACTAACTGAGCAGGACATGGGGAACAGGCACCACAAGGAGAAACAGGCACAAAAAAGGGAAATTAAGCAGCAACATGGGGAAACTGAGGCACACAAAGGGCAAATGAAGGAGCAGCAAGGGGAAACTGAGGCACAATATGGGAAATAAAGGAATGACACAAGGAAAGAGACACAATGAAGGGAAATTGAGGCACAAAAGCAGAAATTAAAGGGCAACATGGGAAAACTGAGGAACAAAAAGGGGAAATTAAAGAGCAGCAAGGGGAAATTGAGACAACATGGGAAATAAAGGAATGACACAAGGCAAGACACGACAAAGGTAAACTGAGGCACAATATGGAAAACTGAGGCACAAAAAGGGGAAATGAAGGAGCAGCAAGGGGAAACTGAGGCATAATTTGGGAAATAAAGGAATGACACAAGGAAAGAGACACAATGAAGGGAAACTGAGGCACAACATGGGAAATGGGAATGAAAAGGGGAAATTAAGGAGCAGCAAGGGGAAACTGAGGCACAAAAGGGAAACTGAGGCACAAAAGGGAAACTGAGGCACAAAAGGGAAACTGAGGCACACAAAAGGGGTAATTAAGAAGCAGCAAGGGGAAACTGAGGCACAAAAGGGACACTGAGGCACAAGAGGGACCCCCCTCAGTGCCCCCTTTGGGTCCCGGTGCCACTCACGGGTGCAGGGCGGGCAGGGCGGGCACGGCTCCTCCGGCTCCTCCTCCGCGGGGCTCCGCGCTGCGGGTTTGGGGCATTTTTGGGATTTTTGGGGTTTTTTTTGGAGGGTGTCGCTGGGTTCGGGGTGTTTTTGGGGGTACTCACTGCGGGTGCAGGGTGGGCAGCGGCTGTCGCAGGGCTCGGGGATACCGGGGGGACACGGGGGGCACCCCCCGACCCGCCCCGGCACCTGCGGGCACAGCGGAGATCCTGCCTCAGTTTCCCCTAAATCCGCGAATTCCCACCAGAACCACCCCAAAAACCATGGAAAAAGGGGTTTGGAGAGGGGGAATTAAAGAGCAATAAAAATAAATAATGATGAAAAAGGGAAATAAGTAAAAGCAGGGAATCAAATGGAAAGAGTAAAAAGGAAAGGAAATAAATAGTAAATAAAAATGAGGTAAACAGCACTGGAGTGGAAAGAAATGAAAAGAAAGAAAGGAAGGGAAAAGCTGAACCAAATTAAAGTGGAAGGAAAATAACGTGAGATAAAGGGAAATAAAAAGGAAAATAAGGAAAGTAAAATAGGATAGGGTGAAATAAAACAGCGAAAAGTAAATACAACAAAAAAGGAAAATAAAAAATAAAATAGGAAAATAAAAAATAAAAGAGGAAAATAAAGTGAAATTCAAAAAAGGAGAATGAAATGAAAGAGGAAAATGAAAATAAAAGAAAAAAATAAAAAGTATGATAAAAAGGATGATAAAAAGAAAATTATAGAAAGGAAAACAAAAAGAAAATAAACCAGGAAAATAAAAGAAAATAACGAGGAAAAAAATGGAGGGAAATGGAATAAAATAAAGGAACTGAACCGAAATGGCCCAAACTTAACGGAACCAAACCCAAAAAACTTTAACAAAAGCCACGGAGCGAAGTGGCCCGGAGAGCCCCGAGGGCAGCGGGAGACGCGGCCCGTCCCATCCCGGTCCCGTCCCGGTACCATCCCGGTCCCAATCCCGTTCCCGTCCCTGTCCCAATTCCGGTCCAGTCCCGGTCCCAATCCCGTTCCTGTCCCGGTCCCAATTCGGTCCCGTCCCGTTCCCAATCCCGGTCCCGTCCCGGTCCCGTCCCGGTCCCGTCCCGCCCGCACCGGGTTCAGCAGCAGCAGCAGCAGCGGCACCGGGAGCGGCCGCATCGCCGGGACCGGCCCGGGACCCTGCTCCGGGCCGGGCCGAACCGAGGCTGAGCGGCACCGAACTGCTCCGAGCGGCACCGAACTGCTCCGAGCAGCACCGAACCGCTTCGGTCCCGTCCGGCACCGCTTGGCCTCGGTTCGGCCCCACTCGGTCCCGGTTCGGCTCCGTCCGGCACCGCTCGGCCCCGGCTCAGCTCCGTTCAGCCCCGCTGGGTCCCGGCTCGGTCCCTGTTCGGCTGCTTTCGGCGCCGCTCGGTCCCGGTTCGGCTCCGTTCGGCCCTGCTGGATCCCGGTTCGGCTCCGTTCGGCCCCGCTGGATCCCGGTTCGGCCTTGTTCGGCCCGGTTCAGTCCCGGTTCGGCTCCGTTCGGCCCCGCTGGATCCCGGTTCGGCTCCGTTCGGCCCGGTTCAGTCCCGGTTCGGCTCCGTTCGGCCCCGCTCGGTCCCGGTTCGGCTCCGTCCGGCCCCGCTCGGCTCCCCTCGGCCGCCCCGTCGCGCCTGGGCCGGGCCGGGCTGGGCGTGGCTCCCCCGGGCAGGGCCGGGCGGGGCGCGCTCCCATTGGCTGCGCGCGGCAGGAGGGGCGTGGCCCCTCGCAGCTCAGGGGCTCGCAGGTTCGAGTCCCGCCCGGGGCTCTCCCACCGGAACGGGTCCAAGTTGGACAGGACTGGTCCGAACTGGGATCGACGGCATCGAAGGGACGGTGTCACCCACTCCCCCCTCCACCTCCCCATGGCTCTTCCCCGAGGGAATAAATGCCTGAAAGCGGGAGAAGCAGCTTTATTGAGCCCCGGTGTGGGTGCAGCACCTGGGGGTGGGGGCGCAGAGTCTCAGCGTGGGCGCGACATCGTGGCGTGGGTGGAGGGACAAGGACGTGGAGTGGGTGCAGGGAGTGGGAATGGCTGTGGGAATGGGTGCAGGGAGTGGGAATGGGTGCAGGGAGTGGGAAGGGGTGCAGGGTGTGGGGGGTGGGTGCAGCATCCCATGTGGATGCAGGACCTGGAGTGGGTGCAGGGTCTCGCTGGGGGTGCAGAGTCTTGGTCCAGGGTCTGGGTGCAGGGTCTGGATGCGGGTGCATCCCCCCGGAATCCCGGAATCTCGTCTCTCTCCTCTCTACCAGCCGCGCACGGGGCGCCAGAGCTCCACCACCTTCCCGGCAGCGTGCACGAAGTACACGGGGTGCATGGCAGCCGTGGCACAGGCCTGTGACAGAGGGACACTGAGCTGTGACAGAGGGGACACGGAGCTGTGACACGGGGCTGGCACCGGGGGACACGCGGCGCTGACACTCACATGGTACGGGATGAGCGCCAAGGTGCTTCCCACCGGGAACTGCTCGAAATCCAGCTCCCCATCCACCGCCTGCACCTGCCCGTGCTCCTGGGTCAGCCCCACCAGCCTGCGGGGACACGGGGCACGGCTGTCACCTCCCGTCCCCGCCTGCCCCCCACCCCTCCCCACGTCCCCGCGGGTGTCACCGGAGCTGGGGGTGGCCCTCGATGGCGGCACAGCCCGCGGGTCCCTGGTCGCGGCCGTGCAGGCTCAGCCCGGACCAGCCGCAGTCCACCAGCAGCTGCCCGCGGTGGCGATAGTGGCCGATGACCCTGGTGAGGACACGGATGGCCACCTCCTCGGGCCGGCACGAGCCCAGCTGGGTCTGCTGCAGGTCTGCGGGGGACGAGGGGCTCAGCCTGGCCGCGTCCCGCGCTCGGGGGACACGTAGAACGCGTGTGACTGCTCACCGTAGAACAGGTAATTGCCCGGGTGCACCTCGGTGAGCTGCGACATCTCCGGCACCGGGTGGCTGCAGGACGGGGTGGAGCCGATGGTGGCCTGGGGACACGGGATCCCCGCCTGCCGCAGCCTGGGGACACACGGGGGGTGATCGGGGATGTCACCCCCAGGTGAGCAGAGGTGGGTCCTGCACCTCTGAGTGCCCCAGATGTGCCGGGGAGCACAACAACTCAAGGGAGCCATCCAGATGTGGCAGAGCCTCCCCCCAGCGTGCTAGGGAGAGCTCAAGATGTGCTGGTGACACATCCAGATGTGCCCAGGTGCCAGCCAGATGTGCCAGGGATCCCCCTCAAACACTCAGGGCTGTGTGTATCCCTCCAGATGTGGAAGAGCACCCTCCAGCTGTGCCCAAGCAGCCCCAGATGTGCCAGAGATCCACCCGTTTGAGCTGGACAACCCCCAGATGTTTTAAAGCGCACCCAGCTGTGAATAAGAACCCCCAGATGTGCTGGAGACTTCCCCAAGATGTGCATGGGTGCCACCAGATGTGCCTGGGAGGTCACACTTGTGCCATAGATCATCCAGATGTGCCTCAGCTGTGCCAAGCTGTTCCCAGATGTGCCAGAAATTCCCCCCAGATGTGTCAGGGCACCCCCGGTGATGCCTGGGACCCCTCCCAGATGTGCCCGAGCACCCCCCAGATGTCCTTGGGACCCCTCCCAGGTATTTCTGGACCCCCAGATGTGCCTGGAACTAGCCCCAGATGTGCCCGGTAGCCCCCAGATTTTGGGGAGGGGTGGATCTGGGGTGTCCCCACCACAACCCGGTGCCACCACGGGCCGGTGACCCCCGGGACGTGTCCCCAGGTGGGCACAGCGGATGGGGGGAGGGTCCCTGCCCCTGTTCCCAGCAGGAACCATCCGGCCGCAATTCCCCGCAGGATGCGAACCCCCGGTGGGATGAAAGGGTGACAGGGAGGAGGGAGGGGACAATGCCCCAGGTCACAACTCGCCACATCAAAGGCGAGCGGCGCCGCCACCACCCCCCGGCGCCGCCCGGGGGGGCTTTATGGGGGTGATCGGCATTTACAACCAACACTTTGGGAAGGGGACAGCGGCCGCCTTGACCCTTCCCGTCCCCCAAATCCCCGGAATCACACCCATCCCGGCCACTCACGCGGTGACGAATTCCAGCACGGCGGCCGTGGTGTCCCTGGCGATGGCCTGGATGGCCGGGATGTCGCGACAGCCGTAGGTGTTCCCGCAGTGGGCGTAGACCCCCACCAGTGTCACCAGCTCCGGGGAGCCCTGGGCGATGGCGCGGGCCAGGGCCAGCGCCTCGGGATCCGAGGGACGAATCCCGGCTGGGGAGGGGGACAGGAGCGTGGGAGGGGACACTGGGACACAGGGACATCCCCCCCACGGAGCATCCTGGCGCTGGGAATGTGGGGATGGGGTTGGGGAAGGCGGGGGTTGGAAAATCCCATTGTGGGGATTTGGGGCCACTTGTGCCGTGTTTCCCAGGCACGGCTGGGAAAAATGACTTTGGAGGGGCTGAGATGATCCTTCATGGCTGGGATGGAGGATGTGGAGGGACATGGGGACTCTTTTCCAAGGAGCATCCTTAAATAACGATTTTGGGGGGTTTAGATGCTCTATCATGGGCTGGAGGATGTGGAGGGACATGGGGATCCCTTCCTATGAACCATCCTTAAATCATGATTTTGGGGGATTTAGAGGCTCCATCATGGCTGGGATAGAGGATGTGCAGGGACATGGGGATTCTTTCCTATGGACCATCCTTAAATAACGATTTTAGGGGGTTTAGATGCTCCATCATGGTTGGGATAGAGGACCTGGTGACTTGGAGGGACACAGGACATCATTCCCTGAGGAACATCTTTGATAAATGACTTTAGGGGGCTTCAATGCCCCATCCTGGCTGAGCTGCTGGATCCGGGGGGCGCTCAGAGCATCCCACCCCACGGCCCATCCTGGATGAACCCCCTCAGCACACGATGCCCCCTCCCTGCACCCCAGGGTGCGATTTGGGGGTCACCTACCCCGGCCATTCCCACAGTCCAGCTTGAGCCAGACGAGCCAGCGCTTCCCAGCGGGAAGGGGGTTCTGCAGCAGCAGCTCCAGCCCCTGGGGGCTGTCCACGAGCACCTGGAATTGCTGGAGGCGCTGGGCCAGCTCCGAGCACTCGGCCAGACGCCAGCGGGGCACCGGGAAGGCGTACAGGATGTCATCGAAGCCCCCGGCCGCGAAGAAACGAGCCTCGGCCAGCGTGGACACCACGATGCCCCGGCGGGTCCCGCCCGTGGCCAGCGCAGCCCCTTCCCTGGAATCGGGGGGTGAGGAGGAGGAGGAGGATGAGGGGATGCTGGGGAGGTGATGGGGGATGCTGGGGAGGCGCTGGGAGGGATTCTGGGAAGATACTGGAGGGATACTGGGGGAGAAGCTGGGTGCAAGGGAGAGGATGTGGGATACTGGGAGAATGGTGGGGGGATACTGGGAGGATGGGGAAATAGCCAGGGCTGATGAGGGGTGCTGGGAGGGATTCTGGGAAGATATCTGAGCAAAGTTGAGGGGTGCTAAGGGAGAGGATGGGGGTACTGGGAGGAATCTGTAGGAATAATGGAGGGATATTTGGGGGGGAAGTTGAGGAATGCTGAGAGGGGATATGGGGAATGCTGGGAGGGATACTGGGAAAATGCTGGAGGGATTCTGTTGGGAATGCTGGGAGGATATTGGAGGGATATTGGGGAGAGGCTGGGGGTGAAGCTGGGAGAATGCTGAGGAAAACTGGGGCAGGGTTGGGAGATCCTGGGTTGGAAGGTGAAGAAGATGGGGGGCACTGGGAGTGATGCTGGGAAGATACTGGAGAAATTGGGGGATACTGGGGAGGAAGCTGGTGGGATGCTGATAAGGAGGATGGGGGGATGCTGGAGAAAGATTTTGGGGTGAGGATGGGGAGATGCCGGCAGGAAAACTGGGTGAAGGTTGAGGGGTACTGAGGGGACCCAGAGGGATAGAGGGGGATCCTGGGGAGACGCTGGGCGGATACTGGGGGGTTCTGGGGTGACACTCACAGGGTTTTGTGTGTTTTGACGTGGGGGCGCAGGCGCAGCCCCAGCGCCCGGCAGCGCTCCCGCATCCTCTCGGCGTTCCCGCGCAGCGTGGCCAGGTCCAGGGTCAGCGCCGGGGTGGGCAACTGCTCCAGGGGGGCTCCCAGCCACGAGCTGGGAATGTGGGGAGGGCGTGGGAGCGCGGGGAACCTGCTGTGAGCCCCCCCTGCACCCTCAGAATCCCCCCGTGCCCACCCCACACCCATCTAACACCGCCCTGGGTCCCTGTCCCCAGGCGGGGGCTCCCCCGGGACCTGGCACTGGGGGGATTTTGGGTGGGGACGGCGCTGGGGCAGCCCCAGGGTGTCCCTTGCTCCTTGGGCACAGTCCAGAGATTTCCTGGAGTCAGGTGGAGGCTGGGACTGGGATATGGCAGAGTGGGAAACGGAGGAGTGGGACACCTGGGACAGGACACCTGGGTCACCTTGGATAGGGATACTGGAAGTAGGGATACCTGGGACTCGAATCTATGGAACAGGGACACTTTTGGCTGGGAAACCTGGGACTGGGAAATCTGGGATAGGAAAGCTAGGATGGGACACCTGGGACTGGGAAAGCTGGGATGGGACACCTGGGATGGGAAAACTGGGGCTAAGACACCTGGGACCAGGAAATCTGGGATATGAAACCTGTGACTGGGAAAGCTGGGATGGGAAACCTGGAACTGGGAAATCTGGGATAGGAAAGCTGGGACAGCGACACTGGGAAAAGGGACACTGGGAAAAGGGACACTGGGAGAGTGGAAATCTTCAGGACAAGATTGCCCAGAACTGGGTCACCTGGGCTGGGGCCACCCGAGCCAAAATCCGGCGGCAGGGACACCAATCCAACCTCCGGCGGGACGGGAACAGCCTCCAGCAGCGTGACCCCGTGTCCCCGCCGCCCCCGTGTCCCCTCCCTGCCCTGCCCACCTGTCCGTGTGTCCGTCCATGGCCGCGGTGGCTCCGCGGTGGCTCCGCTGGCCCCGCGGGTGTCGCGGCCCCACGTGACGCGGTGGCACCGCCGCCAGAGCGGGGACAAGGGTCACTGCCAGCCGAGGGGCCTCGCGGGGGTGGCAGGGCCAGGGGAGGACACGCGAGGGACGGGCTGCCAAGCGCCGGCGACAGCGGGAGGGACACGGAGGGGACAGAGAGCGGGACGTGCTGCGGGGGCTGCGGAGACCCCCGGGCTGGGGACACGGGACAAACAGGGGGGGCTGAGACCCCCGAAACTCGTGACATGTGTGAGGAGCTGCTGGGGACCCGCTGCCCCTGCCTGGGACATGGGGGGACACAGCTGATGCTGCTGTGAGCCCCTAAACTTGTGACATTTGTGAAGAGCTGCCGAGACCCCCCTCATAACTCATGAAATGGGGGTGTTCAGCTGCTGAGATCCCCTAAAGTCATGACACATGTGTGAAGAGCTGCTGAAACCCCCCTAAACTTGTGACACACGTGGGGAGCTGCTGAGACCCCCCCCTAAACTCATGACACACATGTGGGGAGCTGCTGTGTCCCCTAAGCTCGTGCTATGGGGGTGCACAGCTGCTGAGAGCCCCCCCAACTCGTCACATCTAAGTCCAGCTGCTGCTGAGGACCCCCAGACTCACGACAGGTGTGTGTACCCCCCAAACCTGTCACAGGTGTGCACAGGTGCTGAGACCCCCCCACACTCATGACACGTGTGTGTGTGTAGAGCTAGAGACCCCTAAAACTGTGACATGTGGGTACAGGGCTGCTGAGACCCCCCACACTTGTGACACACGTGTGCAGAGCTACTGAGACCTCACAAACTCGTGACACGTGGACAAAGAGCTGCTGAGTCCCACCCCACTCATGACACGAGTGTCCCCCATGCCTGGCACCACGCAGGACACCACAGTGGGGGGACACTGGGGGACACACACACTGAGGGGTTGTGCCCCCATCTTGGCACAGCCACAGCCCTCACACCTTGATTTCCCACAGATATATTATTATTATTAATTATTATTAACAATTCTTCTTCTGTAAAAGCTCTAAAAATGGATAGAAATAAAAAATAAGGAGGGGGGGAACACCCACACGCTGCTGGCTCCTGGCCAGCATGCACGGTGGGGAGGGGGGGGGCTGTGCCACCCCCATTTCCCAGAGAGGGGTCCCCACCTCCTCCTGTCCCCCATCCTGCTGTGAGATCTCCCCAAAATCCAGGGGGGGCTGGACACCCCAGCGGGGCTGGGTAAGGCCACGGGTGTGGGGCGGGGCAGGGCTCTGGGGGGCCCCCAGTCCGTGTGTGGGGCTCTGGGGGGCCCCAGTCCGTGTGGGGGCTCTGGGGGGACCCCCAGTCCGTGTGGGGGCTCTGGGGCCCGGGGTGGTGCCAGCCTAGGCCCTGCCCTCGCAGGGGTTGTACTCCGTCTCTCCGGCCGACACCTGCGAGATGCGCCGCGTGGAACGCCACAGCCGCCGGTGGAACTGGCCCGGCCGCACCTGGGGACGGGGCAGAGCGTTTCCCATCCCCAAATCCTTTATCCAGCCCCTTCCTCATCCCCTTCTCCATCCCCATCCTATCCCAAGATCCTCATCCCCTTCTTCATCCCTATCCCATTCCAAGATCCTCATCTCCTTCTCCATCCCCAACCTATCCCAAGGTTCTCATCTGCTTCTCCAACTCCATCCATTCTAAAAAATCCTCATCCACTTCTCCATCCCCATCCCCATCCTCATCCTCTCCATCACCATCCTATTCCAAGATCTTCATCCCCATCTCCTTCTAATTCCTCATCCACTTCTCCATTCCCATTCTCATCCTCCCATCCTCATCCTATCCCAAGATCCTCATCTGCTTCTCCATCCCCATCTCCTTCCAGTTCCTCATTTGCTTCTCCATCCTCATCATCCCATTCCAAGGTCCTCATCCACTTCTCCATCCTCATCTTCATCCTCATCGTCATCCTCATTCTCTCCGTCCCCATCCCATTCCAAGGTCCTCATCCCCTTTTCCATCCCTATCTCCTTCCAGTTTCTCCTCCCATTCTTCCTCCTCATTCCTTCCCAGGTGCTCATCTGCTTCTCCATCCCATCCTCTTCTCCTTCCCTGTTTCCACCCTCATCTTCCAGATCCTCACCCTTTTCTCCATCCTCTTCACCGTCCCCATCCCCTTCCAGATTCTCACTTGCTTCTCCATCCCAATGCCCTTCCCAAAACCCTTTATCCAACCCCATCTTCATTCCCTCCTCTATCTCCATCTCCTTCCAGACTCTCATCCTCTTCTCCATCCCCACCTCTCTCCCATCTCCACCCCACCCCTATCCCACATCCCCTTCCTCATCCCACCCTGGTCCCCCTCAGCTGACACCGATGTCCCCATGCTGGGAACACCCAGAGGGGACACCAAGCCACATCCCCATCCCACCCTGACCTGGCAGGGGGTCCCACTCACCTCTGCGGGCTGCCCAGCGCCCACCACGATGAGTTTTCCATCCTCCAGCCCCACCAGGATGTGGCTCTTCTCCTTGGTGACGGACACGCTGCGCACGGGCACCCGCATGGGCACGGGGGGCACGGCCGCCCTGAGGCTGGGGACACGCCATGGCGTGGGACACGATGGCGTGGGACATGACCCATGGCATGGGACACGATGGTGTGGGACATGAGCCATGGCATGGGACATGAGCCATGGCATGGGACACGATGGCGTGGGACAGCATGGCGTGGGACAGCATGGTGTGGGACATGACCCATGGCATGGGACATGATGGTGTGGGACAGCATGGTGTGGAACAGCATGGCATGGGACATGACCCATGGCATGGGACACGATGGTGTGGGACAGCATGGTGTGGAACAGCATGGCATGGGACATGACCCATGGCATGGGACAGCACGGCATGGGACACTGCAACATGGGACAGCATGGCATGAGACACCATGATATGGGACACCATGGCACGGGACAGCATGGCGTGGGACATGACCCATGGCATGGGATACCATAACATGGGACACCATGACAAGGGACACCATGATATGGGACAGCATGGCATGGGACAGCACAACAATGGGACAGCACAGCAATGGGACAGCATGGCATGGGACATGACCCATGGCATGGGACACCACGACACGGGACACCCCGAGGGCGCGGTGGGGCCAGGCCAGGGCACAGCCATCGCTCACCTCTGGAGCTCACGGATCTCCAGGCCGCACTCCGAGGTCCCCAGCACCACGAAGTCCTCGGTCAGGCACATGGCTGTCACCTCCCGGTCCAGCGGGACGGAGGACAGGAGCTTCCCGTTCACCGAGTACAGGTGCAGAGCAAACCTGTCCTGGAGGGAGCACAGGGGAAGCGTGGTGGTGGTGGCTGGGAGGGGACAATGGGGACACCTGGACGTACCTTGGAGCAGGAGGGTTGCCCCACGGCGGTTTGGGCCACCACCTGTCCCTCGGGTCCCACAGCCAGGTGGGACAGGACGGCTGGGGGACAACTCTCGCCGGGCGGCCGCAGGGAGCGGATGAAGAGACCCCTGCGCACGGTGTGGGTGATGATGGTGCCGTCCTGGGGGAGGAAGGGGACACAGGTGACAGTGGTGGTGGCACTGCCCATGCCACGCCCACCCCACGGCCCCACCAGCTCACCTTGGAGCCGGACACGGCCATGTCCAGCTCGGTGCTGATGGCCACACACGTCACCTCGGCGTCGTGGCCGTACAGCACCTGGACGGGTTTGGGAGCCAAGCCGCTGGAAAAGCCACCCTGGTGTTGGGGACACGGGGACATCAGTGACCTGCTGGCAGTGCCCACCACGAGCTCCCCCTGCTCTTCCTCCCTACCTGCTGTAGGACCTGCCACACCATGCAGGTGGTGTCCCGCGAGCCAGAAATGAGGTAGATGCCGCAGAGATCGAGTGACAGGCAGGTGACAACATCTGTGACAGCCAGAGGGACACCATGAGGTACCGGTCCCCTCCCACCACGCTCAGCCCTCTGACTCCATGGGATGGCACCACAATGTGTTTTGGGATGTGAAACTACTTCCAATCCCATTCCAAGATGTATTTTGGGGTGTGGACGCTGCTCCTCACCCCACTCCAGCTCTGAGGTTGGAACCTGGACCGTGCCCGGGAGATGGAGACACTGGGAGATGCCCCTCATGGTGTCACCTGCTCGTGGTGCCACCTGCTCGTGGTGCCACCTGCCTCCCAGCACAGTCCTACAGCCCCATCATCATCATCATCATCATCATCACCATGGGAGGAGGACGTACCTATGTGCCGGGTGATGTGCCCCACGACCTTGCCCTTGGCCAGCGAGGTGACACGCAGGCTGTTGTCCCAGTGTCCCCCGCTGAAGAGCAGCTTCCCATCAGGGGACACGGCCAGCGTGCGGGAGCTCAGGTCGGCCCCGGGGGCGAAGGGGCCCTGCAGGAAGCGCTGGGTCCTGGGAGGAGGGATGGTGCTGCTGGGTTGGTGCCACCTCCAGGGACCATCCCTGGGGACCCTGCCCAGTGACTCACTTGGCGTTGGTGACAGTGGGGTCTTTGGTGAAGCTGAAGTAGTTGGAGATGTTCTTGTCGTAGGGCAGCCAGTTATGGGTCCCCAACAAACCGTTGGCACTCACGGTGACCTGGGCAGAGGGGAAGGGGAGGTGACACTGCTCTCACTGCCAGGATCCTCCCTGGTGTGGTCCTGGACCACCAAAACACCCCCCTTCAGTTTCTCCAGACTCACCAGGATGTCGGGGGATCCCTGAGTGATGAAGGAATGCGCCTGGTTCTTGGGGACCACGGCCTGCACCAGGGCCACCCCATCGCTGATACCCTGTGGGACACAGCAGCTGCTGGGCACCCCCCTGGCCACCCCACCCCTCCCAGCCCTGCACCCTGGGGGTGCCCTCACCTCCACAAAGAAGGACTTGAGCTGGTCCAGGTTCTCAAAGACGTTTGGGGAGCGGGTGTCGAGCTGGGCCAGCCTGCGGGCAGCACTCTCTGCCGACAGCCGGGCTGGGTGGGGCTCCTGAGGGGGCAGGGCACCCATCAGAATAGGAGGGAACCCCCAAAAGGGGCTGTTTTTTTGGGGTGGGGTGTCTGAGCTACCTTGAGCAGCTGGCAGGGCGTCTGCCCGAAGTTGCTGATGATGCCCTCCAGAGCTTTGCGCTGCGTCTCGTCCGTGATGGCGTCCAGGTCCACGGCCCCTGCGTTTGGGGAGGTCACGGTCACGGAGGGACACATCCCTGGTGGGTGCCCCCCTCCCTCTGCCCCACAGCTCACCCTCATAGGTGCAGTAGTAGAAGACATTCAGGGCCTCCACGGCGGCCGGGCCGCGCTGCTTGTACCCAAAAATGAGGTCGATCCACTCGTGGAGGTGGGCGGAGACATATTCCGACTCCTGTCCAAGGATGGGGTGTCAGGGCGGGGTGGGAATGGCCCCAGAACGCCCCCAGGGCTGAAGGGGCTCCCCCATCTCACCAGGGCTTTGCGGTGCTGGTGGATGAAATCCTCCCGGGACCGTGCCCACCGCGGCAGCACCACGTCCCCAACCTTCTCATTGGAGAGCTGCAGACAGCCCAGGTCAAAGCCTGCGGGCAGGACGAGGATGATGAGGGACACAGAACCCCCCTGTGCTCCCCTGGTGGTGACAGTGGTGTCCCTTACCGTTCTGGTTCTCCAGGAACTCCGGGAAGTAGAAGAACTCCGGGATGAGCTCCTTGACATCCACCGGGTTCTCCATGCGGGCTTGCCACGCTGCCGGCACCGAGTGGAACTGCCGGTCCGAGCAGTCAAACCTGGGGGCACAGGACACCTGGCTGGAGCCTGGGCTGTGTCCCCACCGTGTCCCCTCTGCAGGAGCCACCTGCTGGGTGCCCACCTGCCACTCTGCAGCTGGATGTGGAGGGTGGTGAAGGGCTCGGTGCGGATCAGGTAGTGCATGACCCCGGCGGCGTTGGAGTAGTGAGTGCCGTAGTGGAACTTGTCCACCGTGCCCGTGGGGTCCTCGAAGCTCTCATACCTGCAGGCCAGGTGGGATGAGTCCAGCAGGAGCCAGCCAGCTGCTCCCTGCATCCCCAGAGCTTTCTTTGTGGGGTACTCACTTCTCCTTGACGTCGCGGGCGTGCCGCTCGTTGGCCACCCCGATGGGCTTGGACAGGTCCCGGAACACGGCCGGGTTGGTGAGGTCCAGGGTCTCCGAGACATAATCCCGCAGGATCCAGGGGAACTGGGTGGGGGCGGGAGGTGGGTGAGGTGGGGGAGCACAGGGTGGCAGTGGGGACAGTGGGGGACACTGGGGCTCACCACAGGGTACTGGGACAGGTCGTTGTAGGTGCGCCCTGCAATGGTGTTCAGCTGCATGAGGTACTCGAAGTTGGAGATCTCCCGCAGGACCCATTTCTGGAGAGAAGGGAGAGGGAGGAGATGGGCTTGGGGGTGGAGGAGACAGGGCAGACACCCCCAGCACGTGGCAGTGCCCGTCCCTTGGCCATTTCTGCTTCCAAAGCTGTCCCCAGTCCTATGGCCATCGTTGATCCCACAGCTGTCCCCGGAACTGTGGCCATGTGCACCCCACGGCCATCCCTGGTTCTACAGTCACCTCTGGTCCAATGGCCACCCCTATCCCACAGCTATCCCCTGTTCCATGGCCATCCCTGCTCTCAGACCATCCCATGCCCCACAGTTGTCGTTTGTCCCATGACAGTCATCACCCGATTGCCATCCCTGGTCCCATGGCCATTCCCAACAGCCATCCTTCCTCCTCTGTCCATTTCTGTGTCCATCTCCATGTCCATCCCATGACCATTCCCAGACCCACAGCCATTCCCATGTCCATGTCCATGTCCATGTCCATGTCCATGTCCATGTCCATGTCCATCCCCATCCCATGCTGTCACCCTCCCCTTTTCCATCTGGAAAGGGGACACACAGAACAGGGACAGGCATGGGGGACCCAGTACCTGTGTGAGTCCTGAGGCTTTGAGCAGCTCCTGGGGGGACCGGCTGCCAAAATAGGTCTGGTTGGGGGGCCGCAGGCCAAGGATGCAGGAATACACCTTGTTCCTCACCTGGTGGGGACAGAAGGACATGGGGTGGCTGGAGCTCAGGCAGAGCTGTGGCTCTGGGAAGGATCTGGGAGGGGATGAGGGGGTCCCCACCTTCTTTCTGAAGTTGAGGAAGTAGTTGGCCTGGTCGATGAAGAAGAGCTCGAGGGCGGAGCGGCGCAGGTTGTAGCGGCGCAGGTGAACCTCGCGCAGGTGGGACAAGGGGCGCTTGAAGTCGTAGCCGATCCCTGCCGAGGGTGGGGGGACACAGAGGCCCCCCAGGTGTCACCATCCTGCCATTCCTGAGGCTGGGCAGGGATCCTCACACCCCCCCAAGGAGAGCAGCTGCCGTTACCTCCCTCCGTCTCCTCCTTCTCGCTGCTGCCGTCGTAGAAATAAACGTGCTGGGTCGTCACCTCCAGGCGCCCGGGGACCACGGCCACCGTGGTGATGAGCTCGCAGTCCTCCGACACCACCAGCTTCTCCCGCTGGTTCTGCTCCTTGGGCTCAGCCCTGGTGGCACAGAGGGGTGAGGACACTCTGCTGACACCCCCAGCCCGGGTGGACCAGTGGTTGGGCAGGGTTGGGGTCACTCACTGGTTGTCCAGGACAGGCAGGTCCTCCTCGGCCAGCTGGTCATCCTCCAGCTCGCTCACCTTGGCCTCCTTGGCCATGGCGAGCGGGAGGGACTCGGCAGGATTCTGGAGGTGGTCAGCTCCTGAAACGAGGAGGGGCTCAGCAGGACCCACCAACCCCTGAACCCCTGTGAAAGGCTCCCAAATTCAACGCTGTCCATGACATCAGCCCAACCCCACTGCAGCACAGGGGGGACCCCCAGGTGCCACCACCTCACCCAGATTGTCCCGTAGGGCGCTGGCCTCCAGGTGTTGGTCGAAATTGAGGTTGGGCACCAGCTTCAGCCTCATGCGGGAGTAGGTCTCGGCACTGGACAGCTTCCAGCGAACCTCGGGCGGGTTCCTGGGGGACAGCTGGGGGTGAGGCACCCTGGGGAGCCCTGGCTGTGCCACCCATCCCCGGGGACGAGCTGGGGACTCACCGGTCGGCCCAGGCGGAGCGGGGCGAGGTGAGCAGGCGGCACAGGGAGCGCCACTGCTTCAGCACGGTGCTGTGCTGGTTGCTGTTCTGCTTGAGGACGTTGGCATGCCGGGCGTTCTCCGCCTTGCAGCGCTTGGCCGCCGGCTCCAGCACCAGCTCCTGCCGAGGGTGAAGTGACAACGGGGGCTTGGGGACATCCACAGGATAAGGAGAACACCCCCAGGATGATGTGGTTGGGATGGTATCTCCAGGATGTGGAGCACATCCTGGGGATACTGTGCCTGGAACGAGGAGCACATCTCCAGGACAATGTCCCCAGGATGGCATCCCTGGGGTGAAGAGCACAACCCCAAGATTAATACCCCAGGGAGAGGAGCACATTCCTAGAGTGACATCTCCAGAGGGAGGAGGATATACCCTGCATGACATACTTGGGGTGAGGAGCCTGACCCCAAGATAAGGAGCACCCAGAGTGATACCCTTGGGGTGAGGAGAGTGTCCCCAGGATAAAAAGCACCTCCCCTGGATGACATCTCTGGGGTGAGGAATGTGAACCCAGGCTGAGAAGAACCCAGAGTGCCATCCTTGGGATGAGGAACACATTCCCAAGATAAGGAGCACATTCCCCTGGATGACACCCTTGGGGTGAGGAATATGTCCCCAGAATAAGGAGCACCCAGAGTGACATCCCTGGGGTGAGGAGCCAGACCCCAAGATAAGGAGTCCATGCCCTGGATGACATTTTTGGGGTGAGGAGAGTGTCCCCAGGATAAGGAGCACATCCCCTGGATGACATCCCTGGGGTGAGGAACATGTCCCCAGGATAAAGGAGCACATCCCCTGAACGACATCCCAGGGGTGAAGAGAGTGTCCCCAGGATAAAGGTGTCCCCAGGATAAAGGTGTCCCCAGGGACAGGAGCAGGCAGCACCTGGAACAATTTGCGGCTGGCCGCCTTCTCCTGCTCGCGGCGCTGGGAGCTGCTCATCATGGCATCGTAACAGGCGTTCCAGAAATTGGACATCAGGTCGTGGCTCCTGGCAAACGTGTCCATCTCAAACTGGGCCATGGTGGGCTGCACCTGGATGAGCAGAGAGGCATTTCCAAGGCTTGGTACCCACCACCCATCATCCATGGAAATGCTCCCACCCCACGGCACCCACGTGCTTCTCGATGAAGCCCCTCCACTCCGGGGTGGTGCAGAAGAGCTGGAAATCCTCGTAGAAGGTGGGGCTGCCGTTGGTGGGGGGCAGCGAGGGCAGGAACTGCTGCAGCTGCAGGGTCTCGTAGCACTGATCCATCAGCGTGCGGATGATGGGCACCAGCCAGGAGAAGGTCTCTGACCTGGAATCCAGCGAGCGCCGCAGGGGCGTCTCCAGCTTGCCCAGCAGGTAACAAGCCTCGTCCCTGCGTGGGGCTGACGTGGTCTGCAGGAGGCTGTGCAGCTTCACATAGGCCAGGGAGTGCAGCTGGGGGGGACAGGGGACGTCAGGCAGGGCCACCTCGGGGTCACCACGGCGCCCAGGGAGGGGTGACCCACCTGGGGGTCCTGCAGCAGGATGTACCCCAGCAGCACCCGCAGCCCCGTCTGCGCCATCTCCTTGAGGTCCGAGGTGCCGTTGGCCAGGTGGTGCCACACGCCCAGCTTGTCCAGCAGGCTGCTGACCCCCTCGTAGATCTGGGGGGACACTGTGAGCCCCCACCCTGCAGGAATCCCGGCCCTGAGGGAATCCCAGTCCTGAGGGAATCCCAACCCCACGGAAATCCCAGCAGGATGTAGGAAGGACAGTGAGATTACAGGCTGTGAGTTAAAATCAGGGTTTAGGTTTACAGAAAGAGTTAGGCTTCAGATTAGGATTAAGGGTTGAGCTTCATGACAAAGACGTGGAGTTAAGGTTTAGGATCATGATTTAGGAGGTGCAGTTAAATTTAGAGTTTATGAGTTAATCTTAGGGTTTAGATTCAGGGTTTAGAGTATGAAGGGTTGCATGAAGGATTTAAGATTACAGTTTAGGATTAGGGGTTAGGATTAGGGTTTCAGGATTAGGACTGAGGTTGGATTTAACATTACCAGTAAGGCTGAGGTTATTTCCCAAGGTTAGGGCTAGGCTTTGATTTCACTTTAGGAATAAGCCTGAGGTTATGTCCAAGTGGGGTTAGGGTTTAGGGCCAGGATTGACACTAGGGATTAGACCAGTTGGGGTTTGGGATCAGAAATCCCTGCTCATTGCCATGCACCTTCTCGCTCCACAGGGCCTGGTTGTTGTGTCCCTCGGAGAAGAGGAAATCCTGCAGCAGCCGCAGCAGCTTGAGGGCGTTGTGGGTGAGCCCGGGCAGCGCCGCCGGGCCCGACTCCTTCAGGTCCGTCAGCGCCGACTCCAGCATCATCTCCAGCAGGCTGTGGGTCGGGGCTGGGTTAGGGTTGGGGTTAGGGCTGGGGTTGGTGTTGGGGTTAGGGTTGGGGTTAGGATTAGGGTGAGGGTTGGGATTAGGTTTAGCGTATAGGGTTGGGGTTAGGGTTAGGGTTGGGGCTAGGGCTAGAGTTGGGGATAGGGTTGGGGTTGAGGCTAGGGTTGGGGTTAGGATTAGGGTTAGATTTGGGGTTAGGGTCAGGGTTAGAGTTAGAGTTAGGTTTAGGGTTGGGTTAGGGTTAGGGTTGGGGTCTGAGTTGGGGTTAGGGTTTGGGTTGGGGTTAGGGTTTGGGTTTGGGTTAGGGTTTGGGTTAGGGTTGGGGTCAGAGTTGGGGTTAGGGTTTGGGTCAGAGTTGGGGTTAGGTTTGGGGTTGGGGTTAGGGTTTGGGTTGGGGTTAGGGTTTGGGTTTGGGTTGGGGTTAGGGTTGGGGTCAGAGTTGGGGTTAGGGTTTGGGTTAGGGTTGGGGTTGGGGTCAGAGTTGGGGTTAGGGTTTGGGTTAGGGTTGGAGTTGGGGTTAGCAGTGGCTCTGGGGGGTGCCCTTCCCCAGGCCTCACCTGCGCTTGATCTCGTCGGGCGGCCGCACCAGCTCGCAGGCCGTGCCCAGCTTGGTGAGCACTGAGAAGACCTGGCCACGCTCCCGCCAGGCCGCCTCGTCCCAGCCCTCCACCCCGCGCCACGTCACCGAGAAGATGATGTTGGTCAGGAGGTTGCACAGCTCCTCCTCGGGGGTTTGCTGAGGGGGAGAGGGAGGTGGGGATGAGTGCTGCAGTCAGTGAGTCAGGGCTCTCTGGATTCTTCAGAGAGAAATGAGAGTGCAGGGATTGAATTAAAGCCTTTGGATGGGTTGAAGTATATTAAGCCACTCAGACATAAAGTACATGTTTTAGTAGAATTAATTAGTAAGTTTTAGGGTGAATTCTAATGCTTTTAGTAAGTGAAAGGGTTTAGATTCCACAGTAGCAGAGTGAGTTCTAGTGAAGGTTGAAACACACTGGTATCTTCAGCAAGAGGCTCCAGGCCCACAGTTGTAGACAGGACTTAGATATAATAGAGCTATAGTAAGAATATTGCTTACATTTTTTAGCTAGAACAAGATAGGTTGTATGAGTAGTTGTATAAGTAACCTGGTGTGCTAAGAAACTAGAATTCTATAGGTTAAGGAGTGGAGGTCTGGGTTTGCATCCTAGCTTGTTGGAAAGATCCCATACAACAGTATGTACTGGGGAGAGTTGTTGCTTTTAGCCATGTGGCTTTTAGCCACTTGCTTTTAGCCATTGGCTTTTAGCCATTCACTTATTGCCACTGCATCTGCCATTGCTTTGCCATTGCTTTGCCATTGCCTTTTG